>NC_135265.1:38381895-38681895 GCF_051311805.1 Agelaius phoeniceus
AGACTATAAATATACATAAAATATCATTTGAACTTTTCCACCGTGAAAAGTTTGCACAGATGCACAAAGACTGATAATTTAAGGAGGGAAGAGTTTATAGATTCTTTCATTCTCTTAATAGCTTGAAAGGCACCCAAACCTTCCCTGTACAGAAACATCCATAGAGAGGCAGTGCATTTTCTTGGAATAAAAGAACTCTTAGCTCACTAGTTTGCTTATTTAGACACATTTTTTATGCCTAAAAGAGTTCTATGCCAGTAATTTGCTTAAAAAGTGCCACTATAGGTGTGTCCATAAGACTTCTCTCTCTAGGAGAAATACACGTTACATAAAAAAAAAAAAAAGGAAAATAAGTAAAATGAATAAATGCTACCTACTAGAAACAAAAGTAAAATGTTTTATGTAATGAATCAATATAAATAGAACATAAATAGCTTAGTGGTGATAAAAACTAGTGCCATACCAAGAAAGTAAATCTGTATTAAAACTAGTTTTTTCTAAACAATTAGCAAAGGAGAAAATATTTTGAGAAAATAATCCAAAGGGAACAAAGGTTTATAAGGCATAGGAACTTGAAGATTGGTCAGTCTGCAATGCAGTTCTATTTATTCCTTTATATATTTTTTAATTTGTTTTGCCTTGCTTTCAGTTATCCTTGGGTGATTCTGTGAACATATTAAGGGTCTCAGTGAAGTTCACAAAATATGTACCTGTAAGATTTGCCACTGCTCTTCTACCAACTAGCACAGAGCCTTAGCACTTCGTATCATTACCTTAACACATACCTAGAGTACACAGACCTGCTTGTGAGCAAGTCATTAAATCTGCCATTAGAGTTAGTCATTAAATCAATTAATATGCTTGGTTCTTAAAGTAATACATATATGTGGATAGATCAAGTTGCTCCAAAAGTAATGAAGGCTGAAAACTGGGATTTATTTAATGAGACGTGTAGGCTGTTGTACTACCATCAATACAGAAAAGGCCATGATTCCTTCCAGTATAAAGCTGACAGGTCAGAATCTTTTACTCCTTTAAGCTGTTAGGTTCCATGTAGGAAGCCACAGTTAGGGATATTAAATAGTATAAATATAAATAGTATAAATATAATAAAACTTAAAGAGATGTTCTGACATCACTTACTGTTTACACTGTGGTTACATTTTGTCTCCTTCCTACAAAACGTTCTACTTATTTGATGTTACACTGAAATCTGAAAATCTGTTGGGTTTTTTTTTCCCCATTGAACAAAACCAAATTGAAGATAAAAGAAACTGGCTGCAATCCTATAAACTTTGCTGGATATGAACAGTGCCTCTGAAATCAACTGGACATTTTAGATGTTCAAGTGCAATAGGAGAAGTGTCTCAGAGATGCTCTATACTTCTACATTGGCATTAATGTTTCTCATCTCCTCTAATCAAGCACAGGTTATCAGGTTCAAAACTAGAACAGTTATATGAAATCATAAGGTGTATAAAGTAAAAAAAACATTAAACTAGACAGGTATAAAAGCCCTTTCTGGTTTTAAAGCCTAAGACATTTGTTTGGGCAGAGATTACTTAAAGAATGAAATTTCCAAAATTTAATGCTGGGACTCCAAAGTTTTTGGAGCAGGCAAATCTCTTCATATCTGTTCACAAAACTGATTAACAAATTTATACTTATTTATTTGTTCTCTCTTGTTTTTATGTTGCTCTTCCTTTTGTTATGGCAGAGCTAAGGAAAAGACAGTATGTCTTCCCCAGTCCCTAAAAAATTACTTTCAGAAAACTGATTTCTTTAGTAAAAACCTGTAGAGATTTCTGAACTTTCTTTGAATAAAATGGAAATAGGAATCTTTAACTTCACCTCCAATGATGAACTGAAACTGTGAACAGCTCTTAGTTTGCATCCATGACATCTCACTGCTGGGATAATTAGCATGCCTCACTGTGCTTTGTAGCTCCCCAAATTTATACAATGGAGCATGTTGTACTGAAAACTTCTACATAAAAAAACCGAGAACTCTCAACAAGGAAATCTCCTCATGGGTTTCCAAGCTGGTGGTGTACATTTGGAGTGTATGGACAGTTTGAACTGATTTGGGCTCAATGAGCTTCAGGATGATTTCTGGAGTTCAACCACCACTGAGTACAGGTGAAGCAGCAATATGGGGCAGCCAGGTTCTTATGTCCCTAGCTTTATAATTTTTAAAACTGATCCTTAAAAAATTTCTTTAATATGTTATGCTTAACATTACTACTAAATTGCATAAAGCAGTAAGTTCTTTTTTCTCTTGGGTATTTATTCATGACTTACTTTTTGCAAATAAGTGCACAAATATGATTAGCTTTTGCAAATTGCTCCTTATTCTGTTACTGGTAAGTAATTTTTATAATTCTGCAGTGTAAACAGATGCTATTTTCCACTACACATTCAGCTGTAATGAGCTAATTCAATGTGTTAAAAACAACAAAAGATCTTCAAGAATGAGCTATTTGCTTCAATATTCCAACCTCCTTTGAAATCTGTGTTGAAATCACCAATGATAGGAAGTTAGAAAATTACCGTAGAAGCCCTGTTGCAAAAGAAGGGCTCTAGTTAATTTATTCAAATCCCAGCTGTGTTCTGTTACCTTACTAACAGACATGCTGCCCATCATATTGATCCAAAAGTTATTTTTTGACCAGAGCTAATAGGCTTCATTACTTTTCCTGTAACAAAACAATATTTGGGCACAAGTTTTGCAACTGTTTCAACATTCACACTTATGAAATCATTATACACCAAAATCTAGAAACAATGAACCATGATATTTTCCTTGCCCTTTGGAAATGGCAAGGACCTCCTTCCTATGAAAGAGAGAAAAATAAAACCAAAACAGAAGGGAAACATGTTGAGTTTAGATTGTGTGGGTGAAATCCTGGCACCACTTAAGTCAACAGAATTGATGACATTTATTTCACCCTGGACTGGCAATTGAAAGCAAGTGCAATACTCCATCTGGAAACTGTGAAGAATTTAAAGATGGACCAACAGCCTTTGACTAAGCGAACAAAACCAAATGTACATCACAGAAACACATCAGCTGAGAAAAAAGTTCTGTTTTCACCACAAAAATGTGTCATAATCAACTTGGAATATGCTAAATGCTTAGCCTCACTATAGCATTTGTTTTAGTAACTGCATCATCTTGGTTGGCACTTTATACTAATATTCAGATGCTACTGGTATCTTGTGCATAAATATATGCTACAAAATAGTGAAAAATAAAAATTAAGAACATCAGAACCAAAAAAAAAAAAAAAAAAGAAATAGCTCAAATAGAACTGACTTGATTTTTCTGCTCTTTTTTACTAGGTTTTACTTAACACTGCTAGAGACAACCATGGGAATATTTTCCAATTTCTTTTATATTTTAGCAAATCTGTTTGAGAAAGGCAATTGTATGTGTGTATATATATATATATATATAAGTATTTATGTTATAATTACACACACAGCATGGGAAAACTGCCATCTCACCAGAAATATAATATTAGATGGAAAGCTTTCCAGTGTGGAGTACACCTGAGACATAGATATATATCCCCAGCAAACAGCCAGCTATAAGAGACTCACAGTTTTGTCAGAGCAACATAATCCATTGCCCTTTTCCTAGTGGGTTGCAAATAATTTGTGCAGCACTTTATGGACAGATATAAAGACACAATGCATATCAGAAGCACTACATAATGATATCCAGGGAGTATGACATCAGAAGAAGGCAGATAATCATTAGAACTCTCAGTCTCAACTGAACTTTGAGACTATTTTTTCATTTTAAATACTTTCTCACTTTTGATCCGAGAGCTAGATTACATCTGAGTCTATCTCATAATACAAAACCCAAACAAAATGTAATAAAAATAAATAGACTAAATAAATAACTCAATTTATGTCCCAAAGACTGTGCTTTATAGTATAAATAATTTCAAGAATGACTGGTATTTCGACATGAATGAACCTTAGATAGACCAAGAAAACAAGGACCCTACCTTGAAAAGACCTTAAGGGTGTGAGCTCAGACTATGGATTTGGAAGGGTAATAGCAGACAGCAAACATTGTGACTGTAAAAGAAAGGACTTGCAGATGTAGGTTCCTATGATCTACCAAATTATGACAAATACTTGCCAGTAAGTTATCTGCCTGAGGCAAATTAACTGGCCTGAGACAAGTCAACATTCCCAGGGCATCTTCCTGGCTTTCAGAATTAATGGCAGGAACCATGTCATCCCTGTGCCCATGCATGTCAGTCTCCTGAGAGCCTTGAGAGGCCTCCACTCCCAGCTCTGATGAGGCGCCTCTGTGTGCCACCTACTCCACCAGCCACATCACAGAATTGAAATGGCTTGGATCCCTTTCGTAAGGGATCTGAAAGATCTTCTATTTCCATCAGCTCTGACATGGCCAGAGACAACTTTCACTACACCAGTTTATGCAAAATGCCATCCAGCCTGCCCTGGAGCACTTCCAGGGATGGGCCATCCACAACTTCTCTGTTCAAGTGCCTCATCACCCTCACAGTAAAGAATTTATTTCTAATATCTGATCTAGAGCTGTCTCAGTTTAAAGCCATCCTTCCTAGTCCTGTCACTACATGCCCTTGAAAATAATCCCTTTCCAACTCTCTTGTAGGCCCTCTTTAGGCACTGGAAGACTGCAGTAAGGTCCTTCCAGAACCTTCTCTCCTCCAGACTGAACAGCCCTAACTCTCCCAGCCTGTCCTCATAGGAGAGGTGCTGCAGCCCTCTGATCACTTTCATGGCCCTCCTTTGCACTCATTCACTTCAGCAAGTCCATGTCCTTGTCCTGCTGGGGCTTCCAGCGCAGGACACAGCACTCCAGGAGGGACAGAGGGGCAGAACCTCCACCCTGCTTTTGATGCAGCCCAGGATTCAGTTGTCCACCTGGGCTACAAGTGCACATCAATGGGTCATGCTGAGCTCCTCATCCACCAGTATCCCAATCTTTCTGTATTCCTAGCAGGCTACTTGTCCTTTTTTCCACTCTGTAGGCTTCCTTTTTGTGTTTTGCATTTCAAATACAAACTAGATATTACTTCCAGCTGAGTGGTTTAAGATGCATTAGCACCTTCAGGCTTACAGAAGATAAATCTAGCAGGTTGCTTTAGGCAGAAAACTGGCCAGGAATAAAATTGGGAGCTTTCAGGCTAAGCCAAAGTGTTGACTAGCCCAAATATGGTAGGAGGACAAGCAGTTACCTGCTTTTTATGGATTAACTCTATAGCCAAAGTGTTTAATCAGTCATGTGCAAACATCTTTCAGTAAGTCAAACAGGTCTATGACTTTTACAAGTTCAGAAATATGGGGATAACCCTCCCTGATATTTTACAGGAGAGACCCTCTACCTCCTTTGTCTTATTAGACAGACATAATTGGTCCTGCATATTACCACAGAGGCAGCAACAGAATTTAAACATTATTTTTGCAGAAAATGTGCAGATGTGGCATTTGGGGACATTGTTTAGTTGGACTTGATGGTCTTTGAGGTGTTTTCCAGCCTTAATGATTCTAGGATTCTATGATAATATGTCTGAATATGTGGTTATTTACAGTGCAAGAATTTCAGAAAATGACTTGATGTTAATGATAAAATCATCATCCTGTTTATTTATCCTTTGGTGCTGATAAAAGAGAATTATGCTTCTCCCCAGCCAAAGGTCCTCAAGGGCCAACCCATCACTCACCAGTTACAAGTTATCATCGCTTATCAGGTTGAAAATGGATCTTTGCACACACCAAAACAGCTTGCATTGAAACACCAGGAGCCCCTGCCTTGTCCTGAATGTAATTCATCTTCTATTAACAACATACTGAAATGAAATGAGCTGCTGTTACCCACTCAGGCAAGGAAAATCCTGCTTCATAGCCGTAGTTCAAAACCCCCTCAGTTTGCTGTGACTATACATACTCAATTAAAAATGCATATTTAGAATTGGTGGGACCTTTTTTACAGAAAAAAGGAATCATGCCTGCAAAACACACAGATTATTATGACTGCAACAATCAGTTTCAATACCTGAGTTAAAATTCGTAGTCCAGCTACTCTAAGTTTTTATACCTCCTCACTGAGACTCAGTCTCTTACTGTTCATGTCAGGAGCAGCCATAACAAATTGCCAGCATGAGGACGTCAGTAGGGGTGGGGGTAAAGAAGACAAATAGTTTTTGGCCTTTACTTTCCTATTCAGGGAATACAGAAATTGACATCTTTTGGATACAAGTAGACCTTCTGAGAAAGATGATGTACAATCGTTGCTAATTTTGAAAATCCAGATTTAAATCAGTTGCCCATTTAAGCTGTCCTAGAACTGCTTCTCTTGTTTCTTACTGCAACTACCAGAAAAAGGCTGATAGAATTCAACCACTTTAACTTTTGTATAGTTTTTGTGAGCGAGTAAGAAACAAAAATATTAATTAAGGTTGACTTTGGAGAATATCTGAATCCTAAGTAACCCCAGCTGATGAATATCGGGATGAAAAACCTCCTCCCAATTCAAAAAAAAAGAAAAAGACTTGCACTGGCCAGGGTCATGTATTTCAAGATTCTGTCTTCAAGCCTTTCTGCTCTCTGGACTTGGATGTACTTTCTTTGGGATAACTTTTTCTTGGGTTTCAACCAATAGCTTTATGATCATTTGGCATTAATAGCTCCTGGATGGCTCTAATTGTTCTCCTATTGTTTACTTTGCCACCTGAAACTTTCCATTTCTCAAATCACCCATTTCCGTCACTATATCCCAAATATAAATCATTAACTATGACAAACTCAGTCTCCTTTTTTTTCCACATATTGATCTCCTACTCTGCATCATTGCACCCATTACTCAATACTGTTCATTTGTTTCTTATCCTATACAGCTCCTTCTCACTCTTGCATACCTTAGAACAACACACCTCAGTGTCTGGACCAGGACCTTTGTTTTCTCACTGCAGTCCCTTCTCATGAGGACAAGATCCCTACTGCTGAATGCCACTGCATCTGCTGCTTCCTTCTTCTGAATGTGTGCTTTTTTTTTTTTTTTTTTTTTTTTTTTTGGTGGCAGCACCACTCCCAACAGCACTAATTTAGCACAGGAGAAACTAATAAGCCTACAAATATCCCAGGCTTCTCCCTGTGTCTTATGCCTCGCTGGTTTACCATGCTTGTAAGGCCTGTCACCAATCAGGACATGGAGCTCAGACTCTAGAAGAACAGCCAAAATACTTCTGGACCATATTTACATATACATGATGTGCATTTTCTTAGCTCTCCTGTGAAGGAGGTTTCATTCTTACAGCCTTTTCACACACTGAAGAGATACAGATTAGGCATGTTAAATCATTTTGGAATAAAAAAATCCTTGCCCCCTGAGAATTACACAAAAGAAAATACTGTAAAATGCATTAAAAAAAAAATCTTCATTCTCCCAGTGTCCTAAATGTTATTATTTCCATATACTTGGAAATGTTTTCTGACACCTTCAGATATTCTTACTCATTTATTGCTGCTTCTCACAATGTGTTTACATTAGAAATCTATTTTATTACAACCATTTATCCTTACATATGGCTCTGGTATGAAAAACATGCTAGAGAATAAATTGAAGAATGACAGGTGACTTGTGATGGGCTATTTGGCTAGAATTGTATTACTGAAAACCCATTAAAAATTTCTATTCAATAACAAAAAAATAATTTTCTGTCCTGTCATTTATAACAAATGATAAGAGTCTTTGAAAAGGTAATGTAGATTGATGTATCTGTAAAATAAAAATTATGCCATATGCTCAGATTAATTACTAAACTATAAAAATAAACAGATTGTCATGTTGGAAGAACAACTTCTATGCAAGTGATGAAATTCCATATTTGGCAAACAAGGTATTCAAGCAGACAGAATATAAGGACCGAGGCTCAGTGATTACTTGATTTGCAATTTAGTGCTTTTATCATCAATTTAAAAAACCCAAAACATCTGAGTAAATATCCCATAGTTTTAAAGCTACTGCATATACAATTGGCTTATTGAATTACAAGATTTAGACATGTTTTGTATTGGTGTGTAGACTGAGGTGAGAGATAATAATGCTGAAGTGTCTGCAGCTAATGAAAACATAACACCTTCTATTGGGTGGCATGGCTCACAGCAAAAAAAGCAATATATCACTGTCCTGAAAATGACCAGCAGGAATAGGAAAATGAGCTATTGCTAATTAAGCTTTTTATGTAAAAACACGATTGCTAATCAAATCTTTATCACCCCACCCTGTCACATTCTTTCTTCTTCATTTACACTTCATCCTGTAATCCTTGAAGTATCAGCTTTATAGTTGTCTTATATGCTGTTTTTTTGACACGTGATAGGATTAACTTGTGACAATGATTATTTAAAGAAGATATCTAAAATATAAAAGTGACCATAGATGAAAAAAAGAATGGCACAATTAAACTATATCTGGTCATTCTGATAGCTAATTAAAAGTCATATTTAATTACTAGCAAAACATAAGGCGCTTCCTCAAGCTGAAATTTCATCTTTCTTGTGACATCTGAAAACCACCGTTATTACAAGGAAAAAAAATTATTCAGTAATGACCACAATATAAGAAGAATTCATTAAATTAAGGAATTATGCCTTTGGATTTTAATTAGTTAATTGCTATGAAATTTGCTATACAACCTTCAGATAAATTGAATACTGATATTACCCTAACAAGATATCTAATTAAAAGCCAACAAAAATGCTTTTTCAAAAATTCTGGGCTAGCATATAAGAATTTTAAATTTCTACTAATGGAGTACCACATAACAATTCTATTTTTAATTTACATTGTTATAATTATTGCAATATTTGTACAGTAAAGTGAAAAAGAACATAAGATATTAGAAATAGAAAAGCATTTTTTTATCATGTAGGGAAAGATCAACTGAACTTATTATTTTTGTCAAAGAAATAAAAAAATCAAAGCAAGCACCGACAATTTCAATACTCTAAATGTAAATTAAAATACTTCAGACAAAAGGCTTGAAGGCAAGTGATTCTCCCACCAAGGGATGATTTTCACTTGTCTCCAGGTGTAACATTATGTGCACTGATGGGCTGATCAACAGAACAGAACTTCTCCCCAGCTGTAATCAGGAGTGATTGATGGTTGGGACAAAAAAGTTGATTATCATGACAAGTCCGCTGATGCAGAGAAAATAGGCTATGCTGGGGAAAGGATAAAACCTGTTCAGAGACTACCTTATAAAATCTCCTTTCTAAGGGATAAAAAGAAACATTTATACCCATCTAAAAATTGCTAACATAAATTAATTCAGTACATTTGCTATGCATTTGTATCTAAAGTTATCCCACCACAACACAATGAGACCTATCTAAATACAAAACAGAACTAAATCTATTTTTAAAATCATACTTTGAGGTCACCTCATCAAATAATTATATATATATGAAAGTACTTGTATGGTCTACCAGTAGACCATTACCTCAGTTTAAATACATGATTTGAATTCATAATTCAGATTTTAAAGTCTGTGGGGGAGTTAGGTGTAAGTGCCATATTGAATTCTTTGCTGAAAAGAAGTCAGCCCTTTTTAACCATTTAAAACCTTGAAAGACTTCACTTTCAATTGAGCTAAAAAAAAAAGATGCACAGGTGTGGGCAATATGCCCTCAAAAGTATAGTTCAAATGTGTGGTTTTTTCTTCCAATAGAAAGCTTTTAAAAGGAGGTATTGGGTTGCAATTCCATTCCTTCAGAGGATAAGGTTTCCAGCTGTTAGCTGTGATGTAAGTAAGTACACAGAATAGCAAAATCTCCAGAGACTGCAAAAGACATGAGAGCAGTGATAAAAGAACTTGGGAGCTGAAAAAGTCAGGACTGGAGGTTCTGAAGTGGAGTTTGTTTACATTGGGGCAGTTGTGTTTAATAGCAACTCTTTCAAAAGGAAACATATTTGCTCCCAGAAGAGGCTGCACAGACACAGTGGAGAAGAATATATTACAGGTACCTATGAGAGCGCAAATTTACTGACCAAAAAGAGAAAAAAAAAAAAAAGGTGTCCAGAGTCTGTGTAACATTACTTGGAAAGATTTTATGGGTGTTGGAAGAGAGTATCATCAACCAAAGCCAAGTATAAGCACTACTAAAACACTACTTTACTCTTAATGCATTTTTAGAAGAAATTATTTGGGGGGGGGGAGGGGGAATTGATGAAAAATACAATTTGCTGCACATTTTCTTCACTTTTTCTGTATCCTAGACTGGGATATACCCCTGTCTGTTTATCTTTGGGGGATTTTTTTATGTCCTTATTGGTGCCTGAGAAAGTGAACCAGGAGTCACTGCTTGCTAACTGGAAGAGAAAATATTTTGCCACTTTTACAGTTAAATCTGCTATCTGCACCTACTATTAATAATCCAGAATCTCAGACTCCCTGCTATATGAATTCTTATTTTTAAAAATAAATGTGAAAGTAAGAACTTAAAACAGACTAAAAAAATAAAAGATAGACGAAGATCGCACAACAAAGAGTTTAAAATTTTTCTTTCCTTTGAAGTGAGGACTTGCTTATGGAAAATGGTTTCAGTAAAAACTCCCCAGTACAATTATTCTTAAATTTCAATTTCTTGTTAGAGTTGACTGACTTTTCATGTTTAGAGAAGAAGTTGACAGAAAAAAACTGCCTCAAACACATCTAAGTGTAGGGCAAAAACTGAAGAGATTTCTCTCTTTGCAGCTTAAACAGGCAGATTTTTCCATGAGTGTCACAATACGGAACCAGAAGAGAGACTTCCTTTCCCCTCTTTTATACTGTCTTTTCCCCTGTCTACACTAATTCCCTCATGGTATTTTTCCATGTACAGTTTTCAATGTACAATACTAAACACTGTCTTCTTTCCCAGTTCCAGCCAAAAACTTCAAAGAAGCTCTGGTTAGCCTCTACCTGCCCAAGCATAGCATTTTAATTTCATTCATATATTCCTCCATCCTCCTCAAGGCAAAAAGTCTTTCTGACTCTGTTGTAACTCAAAGAATGTAGTTACAGGACCAAATCCATTAAAACAACTGGAAACACATTTGTAATTTGCCTGGAAGGCATCTCAGTGAGTAACAGATAATCCACCGAAAGCAGATTTTGGAAGATCTAGGACCTATGAGACCATTTAGGCCTGCATGCTGCCTCCCAGTATAATGTTTTCTGATACATTCTTACATATTAATTTAATCATTTCTGAGAGAAAGGAAATTTCTGACAGTAAGACATACAGATGTGAAAGGAGGTTGCTTTTATTTCAGACTTTGTCTTATTAACTGCTATCACCTCTGCCTTTCCTTCAGCTCTTAGCAGTTCTGAGATCCACGCCCACCTAAAGTTAAAAGTTGGCCCCAAAAGGGCAAATACTGCAACTGTTCTCTTCAGTGCCACAAGCAAAAACCTTTTCAACTAATTTGTCTTCATATTCCACAGTCAGAATACCAGCCATTAATCTTTTGCAATTTATAAACAGCACTATCAGAGAGAGCAATTGCCTATTCACGTATCATTTCTGGCAAACTCTAGTAATTTAAAAGAGATGTCAAACCTTCTGCACAATTGACTTGTTTTATCAAAATAAGTGAGAGCTTTGGAAATGAAATAACCTAATAGGATGAACAGAGGTAGGAAGCAAGAGCTAGCAAGAGCTGTCAAATGAAAACAAAAAAAAAGTTTTAGTTTGACATAATGTAAATCCTACACAGCAAAACCTGATGATCAGCTGAATGTTTTAATCTCTTTCTACAGTGACTCTGATATTCAGCTGACATAGACATTAGACATTTCTCTTCCACCCTGCTTTTTCAGGGACCAGGTAGCTGAAAGCATTAGATTTTCCTTTCTCCTGGATATATAGAATAGTTTAGATTAGAAAAGACCTTTGAGATTGTCAAGGCTAATTGTTAAAACAGCATTGCCAAGTCCCTAAGTACAACTTCTACCCATCTTTACCTTAAAGGATGGTGACCCAACTGCTTCCCTTGGGAGCCTGTTCCAGAGCTTCATTAAGCCACTCCTCCTTCTACTACCACTGCTGAATGTGGCTAGAGAGTGAATTTTGAGAGGAAAGTGTAATTCTTGTAACACGAATGCAGTGGACACCAAGGCACTCCATGTGTCCCCACCAGCAACCACCTAAGAAAGCAGCTGACATTAAGAATATCTTTTCTTAAAGTTCAGTCACTTAAAACCTTCTTCTACTCTACTGCTTTCTTGACCTGAGGCAATGTCCCTGTGGGCCTGATACCCCCAGGCTGCTCCATGTTCTAGGACAGTACAGATTTTCTAGACAAAATAGGTTACTTTCATTAAAGGAGAGGAGATAAGGACAAGGATTATCAAGAGTTTCTCTAGCAAACTGCACAGCTTGCAGGCCACACAGAGACCACTCACAGCAGTTACTGAAGGTCATGCAGAATATTTAGATTTCTGCCAGTGCTTAAGAGACAAAGAAATAGTCACAACCTTATGATATCAGTCAGAGGACTCAGTTCAACACCAGAAGTACTCCAAAAGTACCCTGGAGTTCAAACATCAAAAGTACTTCAAAGCTAAACAAGGTCCTCTGTCAGACATGAACAATTTCTGCTTCTATGTTGTATAGATACATAAAATTACTGTATAGAAACTGAAAATTATGGGAAAGGTACTTTATACAACAAAAGGAAATTATTTTTACTTTCTACCTAAGCATTTTAGAAAGGATTTAAGGAACTGGAGGTTCTGTGAAAATTTATTGCTACTCTTAAATTCAGATTATTCTGGATTTCATAATCTAGAAATTAAGTTATTTATTCCATACATTAAAAAGTTTATATATAAGCAAATAAGTATGATTTTGTTTCAAAATTAATACTAAAAAAAGGAAAATAAAAATAATAAAAAGTTTGAATGCTCTAGTATGGGAAAGACCAGAGTTGCACAGGATCTGACTACAATTCATATTACCATCTTTAAAACTGTAGTCTGGGAAAGAGGAGGTAATTCTTCTAAAATATGCAGGCTAAGCCAATAAAAACAGACTCCACTGAACATCATATTAGGCAGAGGATATACCAGATTGCTTGCAAAATTCTTCATGTAAGCAATTGAAATGCAAAATATTCAGTGCTATTTGATTAGACTATTAGAATGCCCAAAAATCAAGTAATTAAATACTTTGTTAGCAATTCTTTATGGTTTCTATATAGTATTGATGCAAATGCCAGATATCCCATAGAAATCTCCACAGTAATCATTTTCTGTGATTACTTGCTACTTTTTACAGTGACTACCACAGACCAATACCTCTGGAAAACTATCTACTTTGAGTGTATTTCCATTCTGACTCATATTCTGATCTCAAATAAATATCATACGCAATTCTGTAACTGGAATCAGTATTTGTTCCTCCTTACTATAACTCCATAGTACAGGAAAGATGGTTCATTATTAGAAAGTAATAGTGTATATAGAGAGACAGTTACAGAAATATATAAATTTTATATATATATATATATATATATATATATATATATATATATATATATATATATATATATATGAATAAGTTTAATCTGGATGAAGTTTTGTGTTTGTTCAGGTACAACTGCTGCAATCAATACCATGCCATTATATAGTAATACTGATTTTAAGGGGATCCTGAGCATCTGTAAATATTTACACAAAAGAATCTTCCTTTAAGAACCAGGCTGATGAATTCATATAACACAGGCACATTGGTTTTGGAAAGAAAAAAAATAAAATGCCCCAAGATAATCAATCAATGAATGTGCTTGATGGCTAATAATGCCTGCCAAAAGTGACTTTGCTTAAAAAAGCTGAGCGCTGCAATTCATGCAGAAATTATTTGGTTTATACCAAACCAGGATTCTAAATCTCCAGCTTAATTGTAAATCTGAATCTAACCCAGAATTGTTGTACATTTGCATGTATAACCAAACATGCAAAGAATAAGACCCTGTGTTTATAGCCACAAACAGAACAGTGATTGAAGCAAATAGCACTGATTGCTTCAAATACCATTTAAGCAAATTGACCAACAACAGATTTCAAATCAGAAGGGAAAAATGCTAAATTACTTCTAGTATTTAACTGTACCAGGCTTTCCTGGTTCTTAATGGACCAATATTTTAAAGTTCCCCTCTCTTTGTAAAACAGAGACCACAGGCCAAGTGTGACCGTAAATGGCCATTGATGAAGAAATCCCTATTATATCTTCCAAACTACAGAGAGAGATTTGTAAATTAGTCAAGCAAGTTGTCATATAATCTCTTGGGTGTGGGATTACATTCACCATCTCTTGTCCAGCCTCAGTAACAGGTGCCTAATTTGTGAATACTCTCTGCCAACAGGCACCACTCAACTGTCTGTACATTTCCTTCCAGAACTTCACTACCATTACAGTTAAAATTGTTTCACGAAGCAGTCCAACAAAAAATCTCTTAAATCAAATTAATCTGAAGAATTAGTCAAATTTATTTATCTATCAAAACCAAGGAACACAAAGATCATTTGGTCACTAAACTCTTATTAACTCCCTTTGCCAATTATATTTCCCCGGCCTTTTTTGCTGTACATCTATGCAGTTCTTTCTACTCTCCCTAGCCGAGTGAATTTTTTTCATGTCTTGTCATATTAGTGGATGTGTTCTAAATGCTCCAACTAATTATGCTTTCATTGGAGTGTGATGACCACTGTTATAAGTAATTCTTCACCTGAGGCATTGCCAATTTCAACTCATAGAATCGTGAAATAATTTGAGTTGAAAGTGACCTTTTAAAGGTCATCAAGTTTAGCACCTCTGCAAGAAGCAGGAATATCTTGAACTAGATCAGGCTGCACAGAGGTCAGTTCAACCTGACCTTGGATATTTCCAGGGATGGGGCATTCACCTCTTTGGGAAACCCATTCCAGTGTTCTGGAATAACCCCCATTTTAATAAACGTATTTCTTATGTCTGATCCAATTAACCCTCCTTCAGTTTTAACCTATTACCTCTTGTCCAAAAGTTTGTTCCCATCTTTTCTCTAACTTCTGAAAGGCAACAGTGATAGTGATCCCTACTGCATTCCCTTCTCCAGGCTGAACAACTCCAGCTCTCTCAGCTTTTCCTCACAGGAGAGGTGTTCAAGCCCACTAAACATCTTGGTTTTTCCCTTCTCTGGACATGCTCCAACAGGTCCATGTCTTTCCTGTGCTGAGGATCCCAGAGCTGGATGCAGTGGTCAAGGTGGGGTCTCACAAGAGTGGAGCAGAGGAGAATCCCCTCTCCTGACTGGCTATCCACACTGCTTTGGATGCAGATCATGACCTATTTGGCTTTCTGGGCTGCAGGTGCATATTGTTGGGTCATGTCCAGCCTCTCATCCACAAGCACCCCTAGTCTTTCTTGTAGGGCTGCTCTTGAATATTTGCTGTGGAATACTTACTTATTGATAAATCTCATATTTGGAGGAAAAAAATTATCATAGGATTAGTTAGGCGAGTTTTTATTTTTTCTGCATTAGCCATCATATTTGGATTATGATTCATAATCCCATTAAACCTGACATTTACTCATTTTAGTACTTGTGCATTTAATTTTTCCAGTCTAAGCACAATAGTTCATGCTTTTATTTACTGCACTTGTCAGAATTCCAGACTGTTTTCTCCAACTGAAGATAATTTTGGACTGAGATCTGGAATTTACCACCATCCATCAAGAGCCTGCCACCCTTCATCTAGATGTCATCCACAAAACTGGCATGTGTACACTGTCCTGTCAGGCACATTGCTAACGAAAAATTAGAGTAGCAGTAAGCATGGAAGAGACTCTTTCAGATCCTGACTTGTTGTGACCTTTTGTTTTGACAGGAAACCATCAGGAGCTACTCTCACTGCAGCTCTTCATTCTGTTGTGCAACCAACTTTTAATAATTTCACCTGGACAGTATTCCCCTACTTCCTTTACATGACTGCCACATAGGACTGTACAAACCCTTGTTACAGCCAAAATATGTCACATCTATTTTATTCCCTATTATCCATTCAGCCAATTACCCTGTCAAAGGAAAAAATTAGATTCATTTGACATGATTTGTTCTTGACAAATTCATGTTGACTGTTTATTATCACCTTATTATACCCTAGGCCCTTACAAGTTGATACATTAATCTTTTGTTCTAGATATCAAGCATAGCCTAAATAGGACATTAGTCCTCTGGTCCTGCTTCTTTCCCAGCAAAAGTTAGAACCATAATAAAATACTGCAGAGTTATATTGCATCCTTATCCTCAAAATATCCTTCACTGTTTTTTTAATGGAAGTTGTTTTATCTTTTATTGTTTTATCTTCTGAATCCAGATAAATTCATACAGTGGAACACTATGTCAATTTGGTGATACCTTTGTTTTATAGAGATGGAGAAAAATAAGGTAAAAAAACAACAAATAAAGACTGATGAGCATCCCTAATTTGCAGGGAAATATTACTACTGTTGCTATTTAAGTCAAACAGTAATTTCCGGCTCATATAATTGCAAATATTTTTTAAAGTGTATCATAATGGAATTTAAGTCCTGGGTAGAGATCAAAATGCTGCCCAACCTTTCTATAAAGGCAAACTGGGTCATCACTCAGCCATCTCGTTAAATGAGTGGGAAGAAAAAGGTAATCCCTTTGCAAAAAATTGACCTTGTTGACAGATACTGATAACTATATAACTTCATTAAATAATCTCACGGGCAAAAGAAGATCACATAGTCAAGGCAGGAAAATTCAGTAAGTGTTTTTTTTTTTCTTTTTTTTTCCAGGCCATAAGCAGAAAATTATTCCTACAGCTACCTATAGGCACCTGAAATATCCTACTGAAGTTGGCTGGACCACATTTCACAGATACTTTTAGATCTTAGAGATTTAATGTTTGCTACAAAGTAAGCATTTACTGGTGCAATAGCTCTCAGCAGCTGCCAACATCTAAGTGGCAACATCGGGCACTTGCAGCTAAGCATATATTTAAATGTTTCACCCTAGTTTGAATGCGCAATGTGAGTATAAATGATATATCTAGATTTCTCTGAAAAAAAAAAATGGACTCCACAAAACCTACCTTTGCTGTTCTAATGGTTTTGCTCAGCATGGAGAGGCTTTGGTTATTTGCACATTCCTCCCTTCCCTTGTATGAGATTTATTTTAAAAAAACATATGAACATAAAAAACCACAGCTGTCATGAAGATTTATAGATAACTCCTTTACAAAGAAGCTAAATTATTTTAGACTATTTAACCATCTTTTCTCATATTTTTAAATGTGATTTTTATACCATGTAACCAGGAAAAAAAGCTCTGCTTCTCTTAAAGAAATCTCTATCTAAAGGGAGAAAATTGCGTATTCTATGCAAAAAAGAAAAGTCCCACAGACCAGTTTTATTGTAAACATTTTCGTAATATTGTTGTGTAGCAGGCAAATGCAATTTCTATTTATTACTCTCTGATAAAACCTATCTCCCGCATCTAAAAATAGAGACATATTGGTAGAATAGACACAAAGCCTAAGTTCCTAGACAGAAAAGTTATTTATTGCTGTTATGGATTTAAATTGTGTTCAACAAAATATGATGAAAATGAAAGGTAGGAATATTGAGTAAATGAAAACTTTTTCATGATAATAGGAGAAAGAATTACAATGTGTGTGCTTGCCATTCATAGTAGAGTTATCAAAAAATGATAGCCAACAGCTCTTTTTCTTCAAAGCATTTTTTTTCTTTGAATCCAAATATTAAATCTTTAGTTTACCACATTTCTTGCTTCAAACACGGGTGGAAATTTCAAAATTACCTAAGCAATGGAGGAAATAGCTCTACCCATTCCCCTCATTTTGCAGAAAAACATTCCTAAACTGCAGTGGAACTCTGAATACAAATTATTTCTTGAACACCTCAGCAGAGCACTTTGTGATTTTCAGCAGTAATAACTATAAGCACTGGAATGAGGAGACACCATCATAAAAATATCCACAAATTGCCTCTATGTGGTAGTGAGAAGAGGGAGAGATATCATTCCAGGTTAATCAATGGGCAGATTTTGGATCGTAATCTCTCGATCAATCAACACTGTGGTTGCTTTAAAACTTAGGCGAATATTAAAAGTGGAAAATGAGACATACTCATCAAGAAGGTCTCCCCATTCAGTAGAGATAATATTGATCCATTAGAGAGAGGGGAGCATTAAAAAAAACCTTCTGAACAGTGCTGGCTATTTAAGTTCAAGCCTCAAACACCTGAAGGTGTGAAGGGACAGATAAATATCAGCTAGTCTTCCAAGAGTTTTCTGTGAACAGCTTAAATTAACACATGCCTTCTGAAACCAGTTTTTTGGACACTATAGATGGCTCTGAAAATGGCCTCTGCTTCCTCCCTCTCTGTTCTTCAGAAACCTTTCTAAAAGCAGCAGAAAAGGAGCAGTATGGGAGCAAAGTAGTCCTCTGAGTAAAAAGTAGCAGTGTCCACTGATGCTTTGGTTTTCTCTGTGTAGAAGGATTTTTACTTCAAACATTTTATTCTGGAAAATGCCTAGATCTTCTCAGCTGGAAAATTTTCCACTCCACATATCAATCCAATTCGTGTAACTGCTAATGGACTGAGTAACTTTACCAATATGTTCATCTTATCTTTTGTCTAGACTTTTTTGAAGACAAACAAATGGTATATCCTCTTTGAAAGGAGGTGTTTCACTCTGGTATGTAACACTGAAGTATTTGATCTCTCTTTCAGCTATATACTGTGTCTGGTTCAGTGTGACATGCTTTTACCTGAGACAAAGCTGAAAAAGCTGAGAATTTTGAGTGATAAATTGGGCTGCTTGGTTGGTAAGATCTACTGTGGCTCAGAAGTCACCATCATCCCTTCCTCATTAATGACTCAGTATCCACAGTCCTAATTTTGGCATCTGGTTTCTAAATGGAAGAGCCTAATTTGAATCTTCTATTTTTATCTGTGATGGACATGACAGTTCCAGAGAGTGTATTGCCCTTCCTTGCACCACTCTTTGAGAATTATATCAGTGTTATAAGAGAAGGTGTCCATTCAGTAAATGAGCTAAATAACCTGGAGTCATCAGTAAAATTAAATATGTGATGCTGTGTGGTCCAGAAACTGTGACTAAGATATTTTTGAAATTATTTCTGAGGGATAAAAAGCTGAGGGGAATGAAAAGAAATACAATATTTTCACTCCCAGATGGGAAATCCCTAAAATTAGTCTTCAAGGTTCAATTTAAGTTTTTGACAAGCTTATGGTTTTGATAAATAATCAATAAACTAAAAATAGTACAAACTGTATGTAAATAGCTGCCTTGTAAGAGGCAGGAGTACAAGAAGTATTTCACTTCTTCCTATGACTAGAATTAGAAAGGAACCTTGTGGACACTTTTGGGTTTGACCTCATTCTAAGTCAAAACATTTTTATACTGGCAGAAGAAACTTCCATATTTAAATTACGTAGTGAACTAAAGACAGGGGAAGATTAGTTCCCACTATCAATGTCCATGAGAAGAAACTTCCTGAAGAGCCTAGAATAGCAGAAAAAAAATCACTTTACTATGTCAGGTTTGGTCTGCATACCACAGTGATTCTGAGAAAGAAATAGAAAGGCTAAAACCTAAGAGGCTTTTCTGTGACACAACAGGTATTAGTTGGCAAGGAGCACCACAGCACAGCTCCCTTGGGTAATTATGGGAGACAGGTTTCCTTCCTTGGTGTATTAGAGAGCATCTCCAGTTCAGCTTGTTCTGCTTTGTTGCTGGAGAAGTGACAGGATGCAAGGTAGGAGCCAACTGAAGGGACACATAACCAGGACTGGTAGAAGAATTAGGATCCAGCAAATATACCAGCATTATTAGCAGTAATGGATCAGTCAATTTTTCCTATTTACACTCAGTGCAGCACAACTGAAGTTGATGAGCTTACAGGGATATATTGGCAGGGAAAATCTGGCTGGGTGTATAAACACTACCAAGCCATTGTGTTTATTTGAAGCAGCCTACAGCCTTTTCATCTGCTGAGCGACAAACTGAAATCACAATGTTTCATTTAGGCTCAATTTCTGAAAATTATGGCACATCCTAGAAGATAAGTACATATTTCTAATCTGATACAAAATGATCAACTTACATCAGAATTGAATCTCAGCTGGCAAATGTTGCATGATATGATTTGCTTTCTTCGATGAGGAAGAGGAACTCCAAATGTATGATTTATTACAGCTTTTTGAATTGGGTCCATCTGTGAAGAGAGAAGAAGAAAAATAAAAAGCTTTTGCTGTTCCACTGTGTGCTATGTTATCTAAAATCTCAAAACAGATTCTGCATCATTCCATACCATGATCTAACAGAACACTACTATTTTTCTTTAAACATGAATATTTATTTTTTATGTAGTTATACAAAGAGGTTATGCAGAAGGAAACAAAGAAAAATGTCATTGACTTTCTTGAAACAAGTATCTTAAGTTCAATTTTATCTTTCCCTTTACTGAAGAAACATATGAGCTGTAAATGCTGAACAGGTTTTCCTATCCAAAACATCAATTTGTGATTTTTATATCACAGAAAAGCTAGCTCAATAAACAAAACAAGAACATTTTAAATAAAATTATTAAGAAAAAGATTAATGAAAATTTGAAATAATATTATGTACATATAATTACAGAATAGCACACAATACCTCAATGTTATCAAATAATAATAATATCCCATGAACCAATAAATTAATCTCTTCCTTGAAACAACATCTACACAATTTACAAAAGATAATAATCTTCCAAAGATTATCTTCACGGTCATTTTGGAGGAAACTATTTTGTATAAACTCTGCTTTAAGGATGAATTTGGACCATTATGAAAAGGATTATTCTGAGCTAACTTCTACCAGAACACTGATCTGGTAGAATCTGCAAGTCAGGTTCCCTATTAAAAACAATGTATGCTATTTTGGCAGAGAACTTCACAAAAACTACTTGAGGTAGTTTTTTACTTGGAGGATTGAAATCACCTTCCCCAAATTCATTGAACAAAATTCTTCTTATTTCTTTTTCACTAGAACATTTGATAGATACTTTAAAAATCTGGTAATAGCTTTGCAGCAACTTGGTTAAGCCACTGATATTTTTTATCTTTAAATTGTTAAAAAATCACATATTTTGACTAATTCTGATAATCAGTATTCACAGAGCATAATCTGTGTATGTCATGAAAAAGATTCCATATTTCTCCCTGCACATGTCTCCATGATTCACTATTTTCTAGTCTGTTGGCAAAGGGTTATTTGATAAATAAAGAATCAGAGCTTGTCCTTAGAGTAATCAATTATTCATGAAAGCTGTAATGGTATACAGTCAGGGCCTCTATTGCAGTGAATCCAGAGCAGATCACTACAGAATTTTTGCATCACCTGACAGTTGTTAAGTGTCAAATATGAAAGAGGTCTTTAAATTAATTCCTGTTGAAAAGAAAATAAGATTGGTAGAAAAAAAATAAATTAAACAGACAGACACACACAAACTCCCCAAACAAACCAAGAAAGACAGCAGAGCTTTATAGAATGGCAGACTGGCCTGGAAAAAATTCTTGGTTTGACATTCTTCTTCAATTTGATGTGAAACACCTCATACACTTGTGTAATGACCAATATAAAAGAACACCAATCCCACCTAGAAACGAGGTATGCCACTGTAACATAACCCCAAAATAACACTGATGACTGAGGGCATAGTATATCAAGCTCTGGAAGACAACAGCAAGTTGTGTAAGACTTTCTGCAGTGATCAAACCGTGCTCTCGGAGCACTCCTTTTACCGAGTAACACGATCTTGAAAAAGCCCACAGTCCAAAAATACTATTATATACCAAAAATGACACCACTACATAGGAAAGTAAATAAATTGTAACAACTCTTCTTTTTTTGACTGCTCCACTGGGAGATGAATTCTTATACCAGCAGAATCAATAGACCCATATCTTGCTATTTTTAACACTAATGCTTGACATGGTCTGAACTGATGCTAATTCTGCGCTGTTCAAGCTTGGAAAAATCCTGTTCCTCTTGCCACTACAGGTCTAAAGCATTTAGGGAAATCTGAAGTTCAGAAACATGGATAAGTCAGCACAGGGTAAAAGAAATTGTGCATTCTTTGATCCAGTGTAACTGTTTGGCTTCACATTAACCACAGCTGTGAGATTCTTTAGAGAGCTTCTTTGTTCACTTCCTCAAGTTATGGCATTTGTTAGATAATGTGAGATAATGGCCTTCAGTGTTACCATGATAATCTTTCCCACTATCTCACAAGTACCCATTATCTCACAATGACTTGAGAAAGCCAAAAAAGAAGTTCTCTATGGGTTAAATAAAAGGTATTACCATGGTTCAGAAGATGGAAAAACTATTATTTTTTTTTTAACTGGACTTACCCATCTTCAGAGTAAGTATACTAGCTCCAAATGAGGTTGGATTTCTGAGGCAACTGATGCTTTCATATTGGGAATGAGACAAAATATTTTTTAGAATTAAAAAGATCAAAAATGTGTAGAATAGTTGCTTTATGTTATACTTCATTTTGATTTGGTCTCATGAAAAAAATGTGTGGTTTCTTTCCTAATAAGACCACAGATTTTTCTTTTGTTTATCTGCTGATGCAAAAATCCATCAGCACCCTTCCCTTTGAGTTTTTAAAGATGTAGAATTCTAGGTATACAACTAGATGGCATTACTGGGGATATGATGCTTTGTATTTGTGGCTCTAAATGAAGAACAACTCTGGATAGTTTTCAAATTAATTAAGAAAAACTGCTTCAAAATAATAATCCGTTCTCTGCCAGTTCATAGACTCATAATTGTTTGGGTTAGAAAGCACCTCATAGATCATCTATTTCCAACTCCCTGCCATGGGCAGGGACACATTCCACTAGACCATGTTGCTCAAAGCCCCATCCAGCCTGGCCTTGAACACTTGCAAGGATGGGAGAATTGTTCTTTGATACTGCAAAGCACAGTTTTAAGTTAGACTTAAGCACCAGACTAGACTTAGCACCAGATTCTAATAAAGTTGGGATAGAATGCTTGAGGGTTATTTAATATTATTAGTTTTCCGTGGAGATTTTATTTGGGAAACATCACCAATCCATAAATTCCAAATAAACATCCAAAAGCATCAGATAAGCCTCCACAAGTTTTATGCAGGAAATCTGAGAGGCAGCAGGATACTTAGGTGCAGCATGATAAGGACTCAGATCTCACAGATACTGGAAGACAGAGAGGAGACCTGCTGAGAGTCAAAGGAATAGAGCTTGCTGATTGCAGAAAATTGAGAAGCAAGAATTGCAGGGAACTATAGAGAGGGTAATAGTATCATATAGCCAAGATAACCAGCAAATGGGGAGATACTTTAAAGCATCTCCATGCACTTTGAGACTTACTGAACATTACTAATTACACATATAAATTTCACTTCAACTTATGTAAGTGGTATGCACTTTCACAATAAAGGTTATCAGTATAAACTTTGATAAAATCTGCTTTTAACTCATTACTAGTTCTCTTTTACAATTCTGGATTTTATTTCTTAGACTAAACTAATTTAATTTACTCTCATTTAAAGAGAAGGACAGAGAAATTTGCAATTCACATGAAAGATTATCATTCAGAGGTCAAAGCTGTGCAGAAGACCAAGGCTGGCAACATGTCCCTTTACTTCCTCTTGACAATATATTTGCACTGTACATTACAACACAAAGAGAGTTTGCTCTGAGATCTGCAGTGTTTGACTTGCCCGTGCCTTTTGGCTTTCTACTCTCTAGCACCAGATATTTTCTATATATCTCACTTTTCCATGTGGTCAGTCTAAGGATAGCACAGTGCTCAAGGTTTACTGCAAACCACAGGATGACTATTAGATTGAGAAATTAAGATATATATATATATAAGTTAATTTGATTCATTTTTGGTTTCAATACACGCACATCAATAACATCCTCTGTGTTTTAATTATTCAAGCCAAAATTTGTGGCAAGATGATATGATTCACATTCTTTGATCAAATAATGTACTCCCCAAAATCTTCAGGAACTTACCATACTTTAGAAAAATCCAGGCTTAAACCAAGGGCATGATAGAAATTGTCCCCTTACTGCATATTCTTAGCTTTGACCCTATCACTATAATTTAGTTTTGCTTGTTTTAAATTCAGTCATGCCAGACCTATGATATTATCATTATTCCTTGTTCTTGTGCTTACTATAGAGCATGAAATGCTCTTTATTTTGTGGATTGACAATGAAAGGAGTGGCTGTTGCATGAATTTTCTGGAGGAAGCACCTACCACAAAAGCACCAAGAAGCTGACCCAGGAGATCCTTTGTTATCCTACCTGCCTGGGACACTTTTCCAGAATCACCAAGCTGATATCCTTGAAGGCTGGCTGTAGCCAAGTCTTCATCTCATTAAATTTTCAGTAAATATCTGTGTAATGCAGAACCTGAGATGGTATATTTTACATACAGAGAAATCTGATCCTTTGGAAAGTAAATCTTACATGTTTTCCACAAATAATTGCTAAGTGTTTTCGCATGCACAAACGAGATTCTGTGTGTGTGTGTGAAGAATTGTTTTATGCTGAAGCTGAAATTCAAACACAGATTTCAAGAAATTTCAGTGTCTTCCTGAATTTCAATAATTTTTAATATATATAATTTTTATTAGTTTCTTTTCTGTGACTTCTTATCCCAGAGGCATAAGAATATGCTGAAGTTAAAAACCATTACAAAGCAAGAGACAAAGAAAAGCATGAAAGTTTGATCCACAAAGGCTCAAATCATAAAGGGTATATAAACCAAGGGGATTTATTTTTTAATTTTGCATTAAAACCAAAAGCCATGATATGAGCATTTCAGATGCTTAAGGTTTGCAGTAAATTAATTGAAATTCACTAAAGTCTATAAATAAAACCATCCAGGTCAAAGTATAAGATGATGTGGATGCCTAGAGCTTGTTCAGAGCATATGTTAGGCCTAAAGCAATCAAAAAAGTAAAAAAGTATTTTTACCTCAAGACCAAAGAAATTAGCTGAAAAAGATTGACTCAGACCAGATATGGTCTTATACTACATGAGCAGAAAAACATGTCATGTCATTGAAGCTCACAGGAAAAAATTGCTCTAGACCATTTGAGAAGTAATCAAAAAATAAAAATTACCCACCAAATTACTGATTTCCATTACTTGAGCAGCTAAGTGAATTTAGTGGCACAGGTGGTACCACCACCTCCCAGAACCTCTTAAAATCCAGATCTTAACATATTTGATAATAATATTACAATTAATATTGTGATTATTTGGCCTCATTTTGTACTTACTAATTCATATGTTTGTAGAAGTCCAGACCGATGGCAAGAAACATAGTCATAAATATATAATTATATACATCTAATTGTAATAATTATGTACAATTACTCATAATATAATCCCTTTAATGTTATTTTGATTGTAACATTGCACTGTGTTAGGGCTGTAACATTGATAAGAAATAAAGATAACTCAGTGCAGGCTCCTTTCATTCATTCTCTTATGTTCCAACAAACAGTGAAACTAATAAGAGAATTAGAAACAGTTGAAATCCTATATCAATCTTTGCCATTACCAAGCAAAAATCACAAAATATCACATCCTCCACATCATACTTATTGCTCAACCTGACCCATTTTTAAAACTGCATGAAAAATGCAGCTTTAACACCAACCAGTTCAAACATAAAACTGCCTACTTGATTATTACTGTGCCATACTTATAGAAACACAGAAAGGTTAAGCCATAAGAATGCTCCTCAATGGTGCAAAGTCACTGTCATTTATAGCTCAGGACTCTTAGAGCCAGCAATTTTCTCACAGCATAATTTGACTATTTCAAATTGAAAACTGAGCAGATCCTCTGTGATCTCAGTGGCATCAAGAATTCACAGACATTTCCTCTGCAATCATGCTGGTCACTTGTAGAGATGCAGCAATATTATATTGGATACACTACATTGTATTATTATTACTTATGCAGAAACTTAGATATTTTGGAGAACTCTTGGACTTTCAGACTTATATTGGCTGTATAGACTGCCCACATTATGAGTACTGTGCAGCTGAGTAGAAGCTACTCCTTCTCCAAGTAATACCTGGCATCTACTGCATTTGCATTTTCAAGCAGCACAAAGCATGTGCAATGGGTATAAAACTTCCTGGAAAAATATGAAGTACTGTGTGTCACACATTGCTGTTCATTTCTGTGTTTGCACAGCAATCCCAACACTCATAAAAGTATTTATTAACCACGCACATGAAAAAAGAAAATCTCTGTGCAGAACGTGATGCTTTCCAGAAGTGTCAGACCTATAACTTACAATCTACCTGACACCTTCTTAATATCCAGGTGACCATGTCAGAAACAGAACAGCTCAGCAACAGCTCAGCAATTTGATCCTAAGTGTATCTGACATTCTACATTTCCATAAGAAATAAGACCCATTGTTATGGTTGGCACTCCTCAGCTGTTTCTTTTCAAAACCACATTAATCTGTGAAAAAGAATCTTATAAACTAACCAAAGAACACAATTCAAAAGGAATGGTGGGAAAAGCTTAGTAAGCATAATTAAACACACAGGCAAAAAAATGATGTTCAACAGTAGTTTGGTTTCATGTACAAATAAAACAATATCAAACAGAATACACATTCTAGATGTGCTATCTTGCATGTCTTAGCCTTTTGCAGCTAATTTATTCAATGTTGCACTAGTAATTATGGTGAATAATTATGCAGAGTTGAACTCAGCTCTACCCATCTTTTCTTAGTGTCTACCATTTCTGTTTTTATCAATGAAAGAGGGTAGAACTAACTTGATGCTTTCCATGCACGTAAACTGAAATATTGCTCATCCTTGTTAAATATAATTCATGTAAAATATCTGCACCAACTACAATGATGTGCAATATTTGCAAAATAATTACTTTTCTCTTAAAAGTGGTATCTATTAAAAAGAAAATTGCTGTCAGTTCTCAAAAAATGCAACAGGTCACTCAAATAGTACTTCAAAATGAATTCCCAAAGTAAACTTTTTATTCTTTTGTTGAAATTCTGTGTTTCTTTCTTTTTTTTTTTTTTTCCTAATTGACCTATTAAATTGCAGCAGTTGTTTAGCCACCTTTCTGATGTGACTCTAGTATTTCTTCCCCTTTTTTTTTTCTTGTAGATTTTTCCACTTGCAAATAAGATGCTGAAGCAGCAGCAGTATTCCTGGCAAGCTGCTTGAATATACAGAAACCAGTCAGAGCAAAAGGATTTGCATTCACCGTGGTATTGCACACAAATACTGTAACCACAGAGAGATTATGCAAATCCTTATACTCTGATTGTCTAATAATGGTTGTCAGTCAAAAGACAAGAATTTGCATATGCTAAGGCCAGTGAGAAATAATCACACAGTGATTATGCTAATCAAACACACTAAACAACATGTGAAGGATTGTCAAACTGGAACAAATCTGCGTATGTATGCTAAATACAGAAACACACAGTACTAAGAGAACATTAAGGCTGCAGATCAAGCCCTTAAAAACATGAAATGCCTATAAGCCTTAATTTGACACCCTTATGAATTTATATTTCTGAAATATGCTCACATCTTTTCCCCAGAAGTCTTTGGCTTTGTTCTGCTTAAAAGATGGACAACATTCACCTAATGAGCAACTGTTCAATGTTGTGTTTTGTCCAAGAGGTTCAATGAATAACCCTAAACTTCATTGACTCTATAAAGCTGAAACCTCACTCCCAGTGGGAATTATCAGCCTATTCATTGGCTCTCCTACAGTCTTCACTGGCCCAGAATGTGAGTACTTCACAAGTATAATTAACTCACTTTGAAAACTTCTTTTCTAGATAGATGGTATTTTCTCAGAAATAAAGAACAAAAATTGTACACCAGTTCCAGTTACTCAACCTAATGTACTTGACAGTACTTACTATTATATTGCCTTTCCTATGTTCCCCACAAAGTTCCTGTTTGCAGATTCATCTGTGAGCTACTAAACACAGCTTTACAACTGCAAGTTGGATTTACAATCCATAGAGCTCTCTGGGAAATGCTTGTGTTGAGCTACTTGCTTAACATGGAGTTGTTCAGAGAACTGTTTCAACTGATTTTCTAAAATGGGATAGCCCTTATTTTAGTCCTATCTCATTCAAAATATGCTTTCTGGTTTATGCAACAAACAGAGCAAAAATACTATGGATAATTATCACCTCAATTGTGGGACCATGATTGATTCTCAGTGCTTATCCAAAAGAAAATTCTATCAGACCTATAAGATTCTCCTGAAGAAGAGAAGATGAAAGGCAGCCAAATGTGGTGTGTTTATCATACTGCTCAATTATCTAGTTGACAACACTCAATACAACAATTGCAGCATAAGAACAGACCAACACGAAACAGATCACCTTGAAAGTGAGAGAATTACTCATTCCACTTCTAGTAGGCATTAACAAAGTGGTGTGCAAAGAAAGGGTGGATTGCTACTTTTATCTGCTCACTTAAGTGAGCACTGGCAGATGGTAAAAGTATGATTAAACCCAAAACAATTGCTTAAAACAAAGAGACATAAATGCTATACTCTCCCTAAAGATATCTCTAAAGATACCAATAAAGATAAAAACCTAAGGTTCACAAATACCATTTGTTTTCTGAGACTCACGAAGAACAAAGCAAAAATGAGTTCATGAGAAAAAGAATCCATTTAAAAAAGTTAAGGGCATTTTAATGTTTGTGCTCGAGAGTTAGGAACAAAAGGTTGGCAGGCCTAATAAGGATTGCACAACAAATTCCCAATAGCATCATTCATATACGAATGCACCTCAGAAAACTCTACCAAGTGTTATAACTGGTATTAATAATAGTGAGTCTTTCTAATCACAACAACAATAAAAGCAGGATATCTGCCCGAGAACTGGTACAGAGGCACTTGATTCACTCTTACAAGTGTATTGCTTACAAGTATCAGGGTGCAAAGTGGTCTCTGGAAACTACATGTTTTTCAGAGAAGTGACTGCCTATGTATATGTTTAAGGACTGAGAAAATAATTCTGCAATGCCAAGTTCCTGTTCATGCTGCTATACTTTTTTAGCCTATTTAAACTATTCTTCTTATTTACCATTTTTATTCTGTTCTATAACTGGAATGTTTAAAGAGGTATATACTCAACTTTAAAAAATTGTTATATGCTTCAGACATCATTAAAATACTCTATAAAATCTATAATTTTAGAGCATTTCAACACATTTCAAAATCTTAGTTTATTAAGATTTAACAGTGGGTTAAGTTACAATTCTTAAGCCATACTTGTAAAATCAGAAAATAAAAAACTAAAAGGGACCCCAACACATAATTTAATCCATACATCCCATAATAAAAAGAAAAAAAAATTAAGAGGACAGAATAATTTTATCCCAGGTTCTGGTGGGTAATACTTCAGTGAGCAAGTATTTTCAGGAAGCAAGGGCTAAAATATAGCAGTTGAATGTTGAAGAGAAAGATACTTTCCAGATTCTCATTTTATAATTGTTTCAGTGTAAAACACTTCAACATTTCAATTGAAAAATTTTATAAAGCTGCTCTGCTTGTTTAACCACTATAATTCTCAGAACCCCTTACAATGGAGTAATTAGAAAATTACTGCATTTTTCTCTTGGCTTTTAATAGATGTCTGTCTATCTTCAGAACCTGGTACAAGTACTTCAAGTGGAAGCAGAGATATTTGCTAGCATAATTATTTGACTACCAGTGTTCCTCTGGTGTGTTTTCTTTTTTCTTTTTTTTCCAACAACCCTCTCTTGAAAGGAAGTTCTACTCTCCTTTTTATAATAATTCCAGGATATAAAACCATGTGACCAACTCTCATCATTGTGTCTCACATCTGGAGATTCAAGATGATTTTATTTAAATTAATTGCATCACCAGCACTCAAGAGAGAAGAATAATGTTCCTCACACTTTTCACATATGAAGGGCTGTAGTTTGCACATGCAGCTGAAAACACCCTTATAATATGTAATGGTCAAGTATGAGGGTAAATTTTGTTCATGGCTATATTCCTAACCCTAATAGAGATCACTTAAGAGCATTATATCTCCTTGCATGCAAATAATACTTGAACTTTGCTCAGATCATGGATTACGGACCACAGGAGAAGTCATTAACCTGCTTACTCCCTCCATAACATGATTACCTCTAAAACCTCCCATAGTTTTTAACCAGGATAAGACTGAGTGTTCAGGATATTCACTTCCACTAAGAGAGAGAGGAATATGAAATTGGAAAATGGAAAAAAAAAAGTTGCAATTTCTTGATATAGTTTAAGAGCTTACCTAATAATGTAAACAAACCTTACTCTTCTTAGTAACTATGTATGCCTAAACAACATTAAAATTTGGTACTAAACTGAGAAAGATCCCAAGATGAGGGGAAATAAGTGGTCAAAGGTGATTTGCATTTTAATAAAGTACTTCTAACTGAAAAATTAACATCTACCCGATTTCTTCTTCAGGCTCTCTAGGAAGCAGAAAGCAGGAAAACATAGAAAAGAAATAATTTAGAAATAAATGGAGATAATTTCCAACTCCAATAAGTGGAGATTATAACCCAACTCCCAACCAGTTGAAATGTCTCATTTTCTTCATGGTAAAAAACCAGGACTACCTTCCATTTTGATAAAAAGAACACACTTATACCTTCACTAGGTACCCACGTTGTGACTGTACTTTTCCAGTAATTCTCTACAGATTACCACTGAGATTCATTCCAACTCCCCTGTCAGTCTTAGTGACTAAGTCATCAGTGCAATCCTGAGTGCACTGAACAGCTGTGGAGAAAATAGTTATGGCTCATTCACTACTTGAAATGCTTTAATCCCTTCCTACTCATCTCTGAAATGTGATCCATTAAATAATTCTCAGCATGTTTTTATATAATTTGGAAAAAGATGAAACATTAACAGTGTACTTTTCCATGCAATTTCGTCTTTGAAGTTTTATCTGAGTAATATATCAAAATTAAAATTTAGAAAAAGGTGTTGCCAGGGAAGTACCAGTCTGACCCCGAGTTCTGAGCTTTTTGCAGATCAAAACAGAACTAAATGAAACCAAGGAAGGAAAGAAACCTGTTTTTACATGTCTGCATATAGAAATACCTGTCTTTGAGTTCAAGATACTTTAAAACAGGATTAAAGTGGCAATCTCCCCTCCTTGCAAGATTCTACTACCATAAAAGAAGTATTAATATAACTACAAATACCAAAATGTCGAGTTAATAAGAACCTTTGGTTTCTGGCATAACTTTGGTAACTTTGATTTTGTGAAAGGATGCTATTACAAGGTGAACACATTCACTTTACTGTCATGGCAGAGTGCATTCGTTTGGATTAGTTCACACATTTTCTTGAAATCTCTGATTGTTTAAAGTTGCTCCATATTGATTTTGATCTTTATCAAAAGATCAAAAACTCAAACTGGATGCCTGAATCACCTTTGGCTACACTGGTGGCATACAGATCCTGGCACACAGAAGGTAATCAGAGGTTCATTGACCAGGTGAGGAAGGTGGGCTGCAGTCCAGTGAGTAAGAAGGGATGTTCTGTCTCCCTCCAGGCTGTAATCCCAGATGAACTAATACAGATGGGAGCCAGAATTTAGGCAAACATGAATGGGTGAAGCAGCTAGACAGTGAGCTGCAGCAGTGCTGAATAGTTCTTCCATCTCCTCAGCTGACCCCCACCAGCAGGTCAGCCTCACTTCACACTAAGTTAAAGTATGGTGTCCATTGCATCTTTGGAACTAGTGAGGCTGAAAAGGATTTGGTGTATATTATGAACTTAAACACAATAGGGAGTCTCATCTGAGTATTTCCCTTTACAAAGATCATTTACAGACAGGTAATTAACATGAAAACTGTACTAGAAATTTTGGCAAATCCACTTGTTCTTATGCACAGCCTTATGACTTTGCAGGAGACAGCACAGGCATAATTGATTCAAGATCATCCATGTCTGGAGTACCTCACAAAAGTACCTGTGGATGTGAAAACAGGTAATTTTATTGCCTGTGAACTGTGCAGTTGTTGTCTGCAAGTCAAGTACTTAAAGACATCTGTGCTGCTAGCAGGTCTTTTTGGAAAAGAAACTCCATGATGCACAAGCAGCTCAGCTTTGATTATTTTGAAGGCTTCACTTTTTTTGCACTGTTTAAGGTCTGTGGATATTCTAAGTGCATTGTCTCCACTTTTATAGTAAAAGTTCTGTCCTGGAGATCTCTAAAACACAGAATAGGTATGAGGGACCTGATAAAATAGCAGCAACTATCTGAACTCTGAAAACAAATGAAGAAGACATAAAAAGTGCAGTGCAAATTCCCACAGGGTTCGCTCCTGTTATCTTAGATGTCTTCAGGGCTCTCAGCCCTGTCACTGGTCCTGTTTTCTACTCAGTTAATTATCTGTGATTATAAAAACAACATCACAAATGAAAACATCATTCCTCCTGCTGCTGTAAAGTTTTTATACTGATGTAATATTAGAGATGAACCCATGACTTATTCCTGCTTATCTTGACACTCTGATGGAACAAGTGCAAACCAAGGCTTGACCTTGGATCTTAGCTTTGACAATTATGATTAGATCTTAATACACAGTGCACACATTCCAGGACCAGGATTAATCATTAATGATCTTTGTGACATACTTAAGAGGCCAGGAAATATTATCCTCAGCTTACACATAGGAACTGAGAGTAAGTCATGGTTCAAGGTCACTGTGGACATCTGTTCCTGAATGCAGAGTTGAAGCCATCATCTCTTCCACCAACTCCTTCTTGCTAGCTCAGAGCAGCATTCTTGATCAACCCTTACCACACCTTGTGTCTTTTGGTTCTTGTTTCAAGAGACAGTCTGATTTTTACCCCAGCAGCTCTCAGGAACAACAGTATGCAGAAACATTTCTGCCATGGGGTAGGATAACTAAAAAAGTACTTCCGAAGCAGCTGCAAACCACAGCGCTCCAACCCTCCTTTTCCTGTGCCTTCTTAAAAAGTGCTGCTGCCTTTTTGGGCACTAATGAGAAAACCCTACTTTTTGTTATTTCCTTGTAATTTGCATAGCAGATTGCCTCTGCAGTGGCTGTGCCTACAGCTTGAAAGAAGCAGAAAGCAGGAGACTCAAATACAGAATTAAAACCAAATGTTGGTTGTTATATTGAAATGGACTAGTGTCTGTTTTTCCTTCCACACACACAAAATATATGCTATTATAAAAGGCATAAATGCAATCACCCATTTGAATAAGTAAATGATTGGAAAGGTTTTTTTCTTCTTTCCCCCTTTAAAAAATCTTCAGTTCACACTCCACATGAGGAGACACAGAGCACATTTGCAGCATGCAGCAGTGTCACCTGACCCTGAAAAATCCAGTATGTTGTTAAGAATCATCATGTTTACATACACTATTACTGAACAATTGTCATTCAAGAACCTGGTTTTAGTTTTCCTTTCAGATTTATGATTATTGAAATGGCAGCCAGGAAATTTACCAGTGCAAATTTTCTCTCTGTCAGTTCTTGCCTTTCTCTGATCAAATCTCACCTTTTGCTGATCAAATCCAAAGATAAACAAGTTGAAAACCCCCACGTGGCAAAAACTTTTATGATACCAGGCTGGTCAAGTTTCCCAACTGTTAATATTAGACCTGGACTCAAGTAGAATGTGCTATTTCCTGGCTGCTCTTTGCAAAACCAGCAAATCATCAAATCTGCTTCTGTCTGAGATTAGTACCTGAATTTGCACTTTAGTTTGGCCCGATGACTTTAATGTGAAAATCAGAATGACATCTTCTGGCCTTCACAGAAACCAGAGAGAAAATACACGTGCTTTCCTTAATACACTTTGATCAGAATGAACACCTCACTAATGGTGGTCAATTACTATGCAAATATCCAGTAATTGCACCAGTCAAAAGCAAAACATGCTACAAAAGGCACTTTAAAAAATCCTCAAACCACAAACAAAATATAACCTAAGAACCCCCAAGTAAAACCAGAAATGAGAAAAGACTAGTACAAGGCAAAAGTTAATTATTAAGAAATGACGAAAAACTGTTTCAGTCTAAATTTTCAAAACCTATGTTGTTTACACTGATGTGACTACAAAGGAAGAAATCTACAACTTTAAACTGGCACATTGTAAGTCCTGTGTTTCTATAATTATGCTTTTGCTGTCTAAGATTAATCAGGGTAGTTAATGATGCAAAAAATTACATTTATAATCCAGTCTGAATACAGCTGTACTGCAAGCTATGATCTAAGTGCCATTAAGGTAAATGGAATTAATGGGCTGTCCCTGGCAATTTTTATATCTATCAGTTACTAATTAACATTCTTCTGCAAGGAATAATTTATGGGGGAAAAATACATACAGAAGCAGTAATGTTAAAACTTGCAACAGAGGAGTCACAGGGTAGCTGTGCAGCTGTAATAGACAATGTGTTGTGCTCATTTCAAAAGAGAACAAGAAAGTGCCAACTGGCACTGCAATCAGTAAAATCTTTTATGTTAAGTCATTTATTTTATATTACAGCAAATTATTACTGCCAAGGATGAACTTTTGTGAGAACTCTCAACTTCAGCTAATAATGGAAGGACTGAGCAGAAGCAGCAATAAAAGCTTGGTAGTTAAATTAGCTAGTAAGAAAAATGAGCACTGCGTGTTATCTTTGTAGATAACATTGCACATTTGCTGCTCCCAGCTTGATTACTGACTTTATGCATTTAGTACTTGCATTAGTTTTAAAAGTGTTCCTGTAAAACCTTTACTGCAATCTTATTGTAGTTCCCTTGTATTCCTCACTTTATGACACAAAAAGCACTGCATAACTCTTTAGGGTCCCTTTTGAAATCCTCCTTATCTTCTTGCCTATGAACCTATGCACCATCATTTCACATACCAGGAACTAATAGCAGAGAATAAATCTTACAGTGAACAACAAAGGCTCCAGAGGTTGTCATATGCCTCCTCTTTTTTTAAAACAAAATTTTTAAAAAGCCCTAAAACGTACACAGAAAAACAGCCAAACCCCTTGAAACATTCATCCCCCCACCTGCAAAAATGGCCCTAGGAACAGTAAGACACAGAAGTGGGTGGTAGAATCAAAATCAAAATCTAATGGTGACTGTTGCATCTGAAAAGTATTCCCCACACTAAAGGCAGTGGTAGTTAGTGGTTTTAAAGGAATATCATGATTTTTAGGTTTACTTACAGGAAGAAAACAAACACATGAATCATTCTGAATTTATACTTACAAAAATCCAGCTTAGAGTTAATCCTTCAAATCCCTGGTAACAGTATTATTCCAAGTAAACATCATCAAATTAGGCTGATTTTAATCTTCCCAGATACTGACCAAAAATGGTATGAACTATGACAAGCTATATTACAACCAAAAATGGCAAAAATAATGTTACTGGTATTTGTATAAGTGAGATTCATTATGTAATAATGGCATTCCTTCAGTTTCATACTTATTTCCTATGTCAATCACGATGAATCTTGAGTTTAGAATACCAATATGACAATTCACACTAAGCACAATTTACTGCCTTCAAATTGAAGTTGTAAAGCAACACTTAGGATATTTGCATTTTATTATAATTTAGGAAAATGCCAGTGATAAAAAACATCCTAACTTCAGAACTTACATGAACAGCTACTTTGAACATACTACAGATAATTATCAGATAAGAATTTTATTAATTCACAAATACTTTGTGCAATTTTTCACATGACGGAAAAAAAACCTGAATTCTTGAGAACAATAATTACATTGCTATCAAAAATGTGTTGTACACTGGTAAGAATTCCATTCTACTGCTACAGGAATAAGTGCTAAACATTCTCAAATGTTCTCTCTTGTGTATATCCTCTCCTCCCTTTGCCACTCCACTAGAACCCCTCCAAAATACAGAATTGCCTGTCTGGACTGCAGAATTTTAGTTAGACGGGCAAGAGAAGTTTGCTAGAATAAAATACTGATTCACAAAAGTTGATAATCTTGCAGAGAAAAGAAGGAAAAGTTTATAAACCCAGATCGAAAAATACAATACACCTAGTGAATTTACTGCTTCAACAGCACAAAGAGAAATACATAATTTCATTTTTTTTCTGAGGGAATTGAATGAGATAATAGATAAATCCCATCAGGATGGATCTGACTGCATTGCAGTAAATGATAAAGTAGGTGTCCAATATTTTCATTATACAGGCTGGCACATTTGCAATATAACTAAAAATACAACATATAATGTCTATTCAAATCAATACTTTTAAAAAATTATTTTAATGCTTTTGATTTCAAAGCATATTCAGATTAAGAAAAAACCAAAACCACAAAACAAGCCACCACCACAAACTTTAAAGCTTTTTTCTGGTGCTCTCTATGCTAATGCATCACGCATGTTATTGCAGGGGCTAGTGGTGCTTCTACACTGAAGGTTTTGGCAGGCTTCCCCACTGTAACCTCTTTGTTTAGGAATTTATTAACATATTGGATTATATGCTTTTGCTCTGAACTTCATAGAAAGGAAATGAAGATCTTTTCTAGGGGAGCACTTATTGACCTAAAATCAAAGTAAATGGAAACATCATGTAAAAGTATCTACAAACACCATGCCAAAGACAAATATTTTTGTAATGCAAAAGGAAGATAAGTAAGACAATTACATGATAATATGGTTCAATCTCTTTAGCAATTTGCTTTTAATAGTGAATATTATGTTAGCAATAGAGCTGGAGTGACTATTCTGACAGTGGAGTTCAGTCTTTTAGTCATCTATAATGAAATGTGCTAATTCACCAGAAGTTGCTGGGTAGCAGGTCATTGTGCATGCCTTTGATGTGCAAATTCATGCTTAAATACTTCGAAGACTTAGGGCCTAAAGTCCATACTGTATCCTCAGTAATTTAACATCCTATCCTTTGGTGCTTTATCTGAATGCTGTCTTTGAGACAACTCTACCAAGAGCTGGACAAAGTGGGACTCATTCTGCAATACATTCAGTGTGAAAAGCAAATTTTTAGCTAGTGCATAAGTAGAAAGAGTCCTCTTCATTCTTAAATATATTTTGTGCTTGTTGCAACATTATTGCCACACTGTTTCAACCAATGTGAAACAATCAGAGTATTGCATTTGCAAAGGTTTCACAGTCCTACAAACGTTGTTATGAATATCTAATTTTTAAACCTAATAATCTAAAGTAATTAAGTAAGGCATTATCAATTTGCATTGTGGTAGCTGACTGATGTTTTACAGCTAATCTGCATTTGTCAAAATAAATGAAAAAAAATCATTGTCTTAAATGATAAAATGAAAAAACATAGATGTAAGTGCAGGAGTGAAAAAATTCTGATTTCATAATTCAGTAATGAATCTGCTCAATTAAGCAATTTTATTATGTTAGGATGGTAGCTCAGGGTATTGGAAGCTAAGCACTGAAATGGATGGGTGAAAGAACTCCTTATGATCAATAAGCCCAAAAAAAGTCCAGTAAAGGAAAAAATTCCTCAGGATATAAAAGAGGTTTTATCTCAGACCTACGCTTACTACTTACTAACTGCATCTACTACTTACTCTTGTACTGAGATCTGCCTTAGTCATTAACTAAGCAGGGAAGCTGTCACTCTATGTATCTTCTCATCTAAGTTTGACTCTTCAAAAAGCAGCCTAAAAAGGTTACAACACAATATATGTTCCTTGGGGACAGCTACAGTTACTCAGAAATGCACCTCTGAGGTGACAAGCACCTTGGTTTTCACTTTCCTCCGGAAAGTGAATGCCAGTGACTCAAATAAACAAGCTGCTGCCATTGCTGTTACACAACACCTATGGGCGCTGACCAGCTCCTGAAAGTCATCTCAGGTGCCCATGACAGAAGCTGCTAAGAGGCCTCAAACAGTTCCTCAACAGCAAAGGGATATCCTTTGCAAAAAGGTTCACACAGCAAAGAGAATCATTCCCAAAATCTGCAGATTTGACTTTTGGGTTTACCTTGGTGCTTCTTAGAGAATTCAGTTACCTGTTTGGAAGCAACATCTAACCCCAGGTATAACCTGGCAGGCATCTAAACACTACACAGCTGTTTGCTCACTTTCCCCCAGTGAGACGGGGAAAAGAATCAAAAAAAAAGATAAAACAGAGGGGCAGAGATAAGTACAGTTTAATAGGACAGAAAAAGAAGGCAAATAAAGTAAAAGAATACACAAAATTAAGGATGCACAATTCATCTGCTCACCACTAGCTGACCATGCCCAAGCCTGCCCCAGGAAGTGAGCTGCCATGCCCCAGACAACTGCTCCCAGTTTTCTTGTTTAGATGCTATATGGTTATGATGCCATATGACTTGGAATATCCTTTTGGCCAGCTGGGTCAGCTTTCCCAGCTGTGTCTCCTTACTAACTTTTCATGCATCCCCAGCCTCCTCGTTGACACAATGATGTGAGAAACTGAAAAGTCTCTGACTTAGTGTCAGCACTACTCTGCAACAACCAAAACATTGGTGTGTCATAAAATTTTTCTCATTCTAAATCCAAAATACAGCACTGTACTATGAGGAAGAAAATTAGTTCTATCACAGTTGAAACCAGGTCACTGAGCTAGTAGAGAAAAGTTTTCCTCCTACACTTTCCCTCCTAAACTTTCCACAACAGCATGTCAAAGTATTTGTTCTCTGTTCCATTACCTTTTCTCTCTAAGCAGGATTTTTTAATGTCTTAAATATTTTTTTGCCCTTAGATGCTAGCTTGTAACACGACAAGCTTGTTAACTGAGATGGCAATAGGAACATCAATATTTTCTGTGACAAGCTCATCATTTTTTCTGTCAGGGGCCTCAACATACTTTCTAAAGATAACGTGTATATCCTTCATTGTATTCTTCAATACCTATTCCTCCCTTGAAGCCTCATTTGATTTCATTATTGAGCAGCCAGAATAATACCAAGCAGGTAATCTTAAATATAATATTCATACAAAATAACATTGCTTCTCCACAGTCTTATATAAAACTTCCTGTTCCAAAGCACCTGTGATTGATTTCTGGTTGTGCCTTTTTGTCTTCCTACTCTTTTTTTCTTTCCTTAAGCATTTTTCATAAACTGGGAAAAGTTCATAACCATGTTTAAGTGACAACAGATCAAGCAATTTTCCAATGCTATGATATCACTGAAGGGTTACTTGGAAAGAAGTGGCACCAACATACTGAATCCTGTGTTGAAATCTGTTTTAGTCTCATTTTCTGCTGGCAGTTGCTCTTTTTTGCCATCCAGTGTTTACACTGTTGAATGACACAAGTCCACTTTTGCTACTGTGGGAGTCAAAACGTTCCTATAAACATTGAGGTAAGACTTTCTATTCTTCAGCAGCACATAGCACTTTAGCTCATAAATTTACAGGAAAAACACAACTGAAGAGATCCCAGAGTGTGTGAGTATGAACACACAATTCCAATTTGAGAGATGTAGAATCCTCCCTATTCCTTCTGACTCATCATCTGGAATAATATCTGTCTTCCTCCTGCTTGTCAACTATGCTACCAAAATCAGCCAGAATTCAGGGGGCTTTGCACATCCTGAGCTTGTTCCTACTAGACACAGAGTTTTAATTACATAGAGGGTAGGACAGTGGCATTTTCACATGATGGGTACTGTTGAAGTGGAGGAAGACCTTGTAGACAAGGAGCCCATTTTGAAGATGAGGAACTGAAGGGTGCCAAATGATGACATATTAATGAAATTAGTAAGAAGGAAAATGGGCATTCTAATGTGAGATTCAGAAGGAGGAAGGCATAATACAAGAGATTCTTAACTAACACACAAAAACATAGAAAACCAGTAGCTCAGAGATACAATATTTCATATGCACAGATATAACAAAAGTGCAGATTGACATAAAACTCTCAAGATTTTATTTTAATGTTCTTGGGAGAAGAGGAAAGATTGCCTTAGGGTCAGAACTGCCTGCTCCTTCATTCTTTTGTCTACTGTTCTCTATACAGTTTCTTGCAATGCACTCCTTTTCCAAACAGGCTTTTATCACAATCACCTTGTCTAGTTTACTCCTAATGAAAAATTTAAGAGACACGCATTAGTCCATCCTTTCTTACTTAGGTGACCTGATTAGAGGGGGGAAACTCAGTGATTACATAATTCCCATGCTGTTCTGTCATCTAGCAATGCCTGCATTTATTTCAATACAGACCAAGGAGCTCTTTTTTAATTGAAAAGCAAAGCGGATATAAAACAAATCAAGCTACACTAATATTAGATCAAAATTCATTCCATATGAGCTCCTGGACAATACATTTGAGTTCAGAAGAAGATGCCATCAAATTTTTTTGATCTGATAGCTTTATGTCCCAACTCATATTCTGTAAGAATAGTAGATCTATTTAGCCATTTCAGGTAACAAAGCAGATGATATGATACTTGTTTCAAGGACCAGCATGATAAATCAAATACATAATGGTAACTCTAAAGCAAAATACAATTTGCTGAGTCTCACTTTAGAATGATACACTTAAAATGCCTATATCATAATTTTTATACTAATTCTTTTTCAATGAAAGAATTTTCTTGTAATGTGTTCTATCATAATAGTTTAATTTGGGACCCAGCTAGAATGTGGCTAACTTATGACACTCTAAACTTAAACTCCAGTAATCTTCTGGATTGAGAAGTGTGAACTTGTTCCTACAGAATTTATTTGCTGTCAATTCTCTATTTATTCAGCAAAAAAAAATTTGATTAGCTATTTCATTGTTTTCATTTAATTGTCTTTACTTGGCACAGCCATTAACAGCATTCAATAAATCTTTGTTCCAGAAAAGATGTATGACTTCTACTTGAGGCTGCAGCAATCCTAGAAGTTATAATGGACACAGATACAAACTTGTAGCATTTTAACCACTACATGGTAAAAATATGTACAGTTAAATATAATACCATACCCTCATTTGTCCTCTGCCCACAGGTACTCAAAAATACACTATTTGTTAACAGACTCTGGTAACCATTTAAAACTAAAAAATACATTAAACAGAACATAATTAGTTACAGCCAACATTATTATTTAAAAATTACTAGGAAAGACATAGTTGATGTATCTAAACCTTTAGGTAACTTCCAGAGTATGTAAGAATATTTGGTATCTCTGAGGAATGGAGACAATTGACTTAAATCACATTAAAATAATGGGTACTACATTTGAGTAGTAAATTACCCATTTTGGAATATCCAATTCACATCATAGTCTTCTGTTTGAAAGGAAATGGCAGCTACCTCATCCCACTGCAGAAAAGTACCTGCAGTAAGCAGATACACAGTCTAGAGGAATTTAGGTCAATCTCCTGCTCAAACACTTATCTCCTGTAGGACATGAAGTAAATGCCAATGTCTTTCCACCTCAATTAAACCATCAAAGAGAAAATGAGGTACACAGGGTGCTGAAGTGTACAGTCATTGAAGACTGAAAAGTTCAGAAACTAGAACAACTAGCAACAACTTTGCAAACCAGCATGGAGGTTTATCCCCATCTCTTTGCAGAAAAATATACTGCAAGAATGGATTGTCCTGGAGTCCTTAGCTACTTCTGCCATTGTATTTAGGAATAAAAAGACAAGTAAATTTCTTGACAACAATTCTGCAGAAAGAGAGAACACAGCTCTTTGTTTGTATTTATATGCCCATGCCAAATTCACAGTGTGATAAATTTAAATTTTCCTTGTAGATGGATATCTAAAGGAGAAGGGTATCTGCATCACCCACTGCAGTGGCTTCTATTCCTTCCCCTGTGCATTAGTCTTTAAACAACCCATTGCTGAGTGCTAAGAGGACTGATAGGGTTGGCATGTTCCAGACACAGCAGCCCTTTGAAATTAATAATAACAGGGTCAGAAGGGAATATTCCATCAGAGGTTAGGACATCACAACTCAGTTTTACTATGAAGAAAAATAACAGGAATGCACACCCATAGCAATGCATAAAAGACAAACCTCCAGAATTTTAATAGTAATGTTATTAAACTGCAGGAAAATAGGTTAATCAAAAGAATTAAATTTCACACAATGTCAAAAGAAGACATCATTTTATGTCAGATGTTTTGGCAAGCAGCATGCAGACTAAACTGCAAGCTCTAATTGTGAGCTTCTCTCTCACAGTATGAATTTTCCAAAACTGAACATCTCACTGTCTAATTGAAGCATTCAACCAGCATACATTCTGCTCAAGCAACTGTGTGAATGTTGAAATACTGTATATAGGCAGCATTAATTTCTTTTGCTTTCAAGGCACCAAACCCTTGGAAATAACTATTCCTTAATTTAATGCTGAAATGTAACTTCAATTACTAAGAAGCAGTCCTTTCTTGATGAAAAACAATTTGTAAATATCCAGCAGGGAATGACATCACAGCTTAATACAAACCACAAATTTTCATCTCTACTTTATTGCTTCTCCTTTTCTATCACAATACAGAGACAGCAACAGGTTTTAAATCAAGTCACTCATACATCCAAGTTTGGACAAAATCTAGTCAGCATTCCTAGATCTCAGTCCTAAGACTCGTAACTTTACTTGAGAGTCATCCTTTCGACAGGATTCAACCCATATGTTTGATAGCTGTTTTACTCCTACCCTCCATTCTCCTACATTTGCTTATAAAATTTTAGCCAGAGATGAACCAAGCATGGGAAATCAGATTTTAGGTCTCTGAAGAAAAATAGCAAAAATGCAGTAATTACAAACTTGGGGAAAGCATGTCTTAAACAAAGATCCATTTTAGAACATCACAATGTATTTTTCACAGACCTTCCTTAATTCTAATCTCATCCTTTACTCTTTTTCTTTGATACTTGTGTTTCAGTCAGAGTTGAATGTTAAAGGTGGCAGGAGTTAGGGGGTGGGGAATGAGAAGGTGAAGGAGAGGAACAGGAGAGGGGGGTACTTGAAGCTTGTTGTTCTAACATAAATTATTACTTTTCCCTATCAAACTTGCATTGCTTGAGCCACAGTATTCAAAAGCATTTCAGGCTGGACAAAACCCTTCTGGCTTTGTTTCTTCATCACCTCCCTTTCATCATTCCTTATCTCCTCTAAACACAATAGTCTTAGTCTCTGCTTTGCTGTAATGCCTTTAGAATTCACAAGAGGGTTTAGCTTAAGAAAACATTTCTGGATGTCATCTGTTCCACATCCTTTGTTCTCAAAGCAGTGCTAACCAGCAGCATTGTCCAGGCCCTCACACCAGGTTTTGGCCAGTGAAGTTTTGAGTGTCTTCTGGGATGGAGAGTCCACAGAGGAAAACCAGCATGGTGCTTGACCACACTAACTGTGAAAAAATTTTTTCCTGTTATAACCAGAATTTCCCACGTCAACTGGCTACTTCAAGTTTAGCATTTTAAGACAGCACAGCTGGTATAGATTTTATTGAGGGTAAGTGTCTCCTGCAAATGATTAATGCCATCCCTAGTGAGCATCTCAGATGGGATAAGTTGGTTTCTGTGGTTACCCATCTTTCTGCATTACTCTGGAAAGAGCTGAATGGTTGATACAGATTGAACACTTTTCTTTTAGACATCAATTTTGGTCAGATACACCTCATTCACTCTAACTTAAATTTCTGAAAGGTCACAGAATGATTTGTTTATATCCTCCTATGCTAGGAGTTTAGAAGAATATTTTGACATCTGCTTGAACTGTAAAGTATATAGAGATGAAAGAACAAAACCAGATTTTTTTTTGTCTTTGTACCAGAATGGTCTCAAGTTAAATATCTCAAACATTACTAAAATAATTAAATATAATAAGTTGCAGCACTGATCTTTTAAGTGGCATTATAATTTCGGGGAAAAATTTAATAACAGTAAATTTCTCGCTGAAAGTAATGAAAATATCGGTAATTTATTTCAACATTATTTTTTCACTCTGAACCAATACTAGATCTCTTTTTTTTTTTTTTTCAAGTAAATGCCAGAAAAGCCTATGGCAGTCTAATTGCTTGTTCTTTCTACCATTAAGTTTATTAGTTTATTGACCTCTATCACCTTCCTTTTTAAATCATTACATGAATATGCATTTGACGTCTAACACACAATTGGATTAAGACATTTGTCTTCATAGATCAAATATTCTAATTTGCTTCTTTGTTTAATTCAGTTCCTTAATACTGATTAGAAGGACAAATCTTAATATATTCAAAATATTTCATTTAACCATTTGTCTAAGGAGGAGCCAGCAGGAGTGATTGCAATAGAAGTGAGATATAAAAACTAAGTGAAGAAAATCTCAGTAGTTAGAGTCACATACTTCCAGGGAAAACGTTGTAATAGAGGCAAAAACTGTTGGGAAGGAGAACTATTCAATATTTAGAAAGATCAGTAGATTTCTTTAGTAAATCAATTCCACACAAACTTCTTAAAAACCTCAAAATGCTTACTTGAATGAATTATTTTCATGTGTTTACCCAGAGATGGATCTGTGAGGCTGTGTAGCAGATAAAACAACAAAAATGGGATTTAACTCTAACTTTATTTTTTCTTTAATCTGGATAGGGCAATGAAAAAAAATGCCTTTAGGCATTAAAGCACTAATTTCACCTTAAGCATAGCTGTGATAGGTGTTCACATGAAAACAAAAATTAAGTGATGGTATCAAGCAGTCATCACTGTCAAACCCTGACTACCCAATACTAATAAACATTTTGTAGCATTTAGGGGGAAAACATAAGGGAGTAATAACTCATATCTACATAGGATAGAAGCCTAAAAACTTTTATATGGTACATATCTGTAAACCTTTTTCACTTTTCAGACTATTCAGGCACATTTTGTTTTCCAAGCCTTCTGTGAATATTTGCCTTGTTTTCAAAACACAACCAGAGCATGAAAACAGAGCCTTAAGGGCATGAATGCACTATCACTCCCTGTTAGAGAAATGGAAAGTAAATCAGACCACTAAAAGGGAGAAATTACTTTCCTAAAGTAAGAAAAAGCTTAACCAGGCCCTAGGAATTGTCATCAGTTAATGGGGATGAACAATCTGCAGAACCAGTCAAGAAGCATTTTGCTGAAGTTACTGATCTCTGCCAGCCTGCTTAGGTTGCTCACACCAAAGAGTGCAGACATTTTCTGAGCTTGCTCCAGATGAGGGAATCAACTGAAAATTTAAAAAATGACCAATAGTCACAGACCTTCTCAGTAATCTGTAAACCAGGGACTGATAGTAATTACATTGTAAGATAAAAGATACATGTAAAGCCAAATTTAAGTTACTCAAGGTTGACATCTGTTGTGCAAAATTAATGACTGATAAATGAGATTAAATAAAACAAGGCCTAAGGATGTGTTTTAAAAGACTATAGTGTCAACTTGAACCTTTAGGTTGAAACTCATTAGACTAACTTGAACAGATTTTCTTTTGTTCTACATGTTTCAGTATTGCTGGCTTGATGAAGAAATACATCAAAAGCCTACTTCAGGCTCAGAAAACATGAGGAGAAGAAAGAAAAACAATGTATGGCTATCTTATCATCTAGAGTTGGAGCTGGCAACAAACAACATTCAAATTAATTTCCAAGCTCACACTAAGTCTCCACAAGCTCCTGTTATCACAGAGAATTTCTTCAAGTTCAAAAACCTGACTACTGCTATCCGTAAGTTCGGCAACTTTTATCCAATAAAACGGCCAATCCCTTTAAGAATCATCCCCATCAGTCAGATTGTTCTTCCTCGACAAAACTTTGTCTAAGACTTGGTGTTTGTCTCTTATTCTGTGCTTTGAATGACCAGGAAAAAATAATGGAAACCAAGACATTTCTTTATACTATTACATGACAAGAGCCTAGCAAGACAATAAGTCCTTGAAAGCCTGATATAATGCATACTTATCACCAGCTGTAGCCACCTAAAAAAAAATTAAATAAATCTGCTGATTATATAATCATCTTAAAACCCTGTGTAGGTTAAAGACTTAAATGTTGTCAATGACAGCTAAAGATCAAAGCAGATGTTCATTAATCCTCCTCTTATTTAAGAGAAGCTATAGGCTAAATAATACATTATTGCAGTATTAGGTGGCTTTTTGCTCTGCTGATTAATTTTGTGTCTCACTGAAGAACTTGACAAATGTTTTAGATGTTTAAATACTGAACTCAAAGTTGGTCTTCACAGCCTTCCTTCTGCTGTGATTTGATCTGCAGAAATTATTTTTTAAGAAACATAAAATATTCATTGGGAGTCAAACTAGTATTAAGGAGAGATATTAAACAAATCACCAAATGAGTAAGTAAGGATGAGAATCCTAACACATTTTACACATTGCATGTTCTGTGGTTTTGAGTATCGAGTTGGTTATGTTCTGCCTTTTTCTCATTGAACTAAAACAAAGTTTTAATTTTACCAAAATTCACAATTCCTTGGTTGTTTATATTAAAAGCTAATTATTTCCCTCTATTAATACAAATGCCATTAACCACAGAATTTTGGTTTTTGTACTTTCACCTGATCTGTTCAAGGGACACTAAATTTAGATCTCCCAGAGAGAACCCTTTACCCTCAAGGTCTGCATCAATTTATGTGCTATACCACAGCAGCTTCTTAAAAAAAACAAAATGGAAGTTCTTTTTAAAAGTGGTTTAAAAGCTCTTTTAAAAGTTGCAGTGGTTTCTGAAGAAACAGCTAAACAAGATAATTCTAAATGCAATAAAATTTTTCCCAATCAACTGAATGGGGAACACTGGGGTTCTACTAAATGAAAGAAAACACAAGCTAATATTCAGATCCATAGTTTTTTGCAATTCAGTGTAATCTGAAAGAGACCTTTCTTCAGGTTCTAGAAACTCAATCAGTTTGAAGAGAATAGAAGATGTTATCTTTATTACATTAAATAGGAGACTTGAACACATATTACTTGCTGAAGAAGAATTTACCTTTATTAATTATTTTGTTTAATGGGAAATGAAGGGAGTTCAGATCCAAAATATATGCTGTCCTCTCTACACACAGAAATTTATGAAAAATCCCTCTTTATCAGGGAATCCTTACTGAAGAACAGAGAGTGAACAGCTGTGCTGCTCTGATATTTTAGACTATCTAAGGGTTTGTTCTTAAACAGGGGTTTTCTCTGATTTCAGATACATAGACTCTTTCTAATTATATGGTTTCAGACGTATTTTCAGTAAGTACCAAGGTAATTTCTTTCTTTTCATTCAAATTTAGAAGAAAAAAAAAAATTAAGTTTCAAATAGCATCCCTAAAAACAAAAATAGAGATTTAGAGATAACAATCTTGCCTCAAAAACTTTCAGGAGATAATAAATTCCTAGGAAAAGCTTGAAGCTAAAAAGGAAAGGACTTGTTCCTGCCAGGAACAAGGACAGAAGGACTCTAAGTGGAAATTGGGTATTTTAACTCACTTTGTAGGGTTTCCACCATTACTTTTATGGCAGGGTGTGTACGCTAAGCAAATGCATCTTTCAAATACCTGTGCTGAGATACTTCTCTTTTCTTGAAAATCTTCTGCTAGTCTTCACATCTCTCTTCCTTGCCAAACACCACAGAGCCAGTATTTTCCAATCCTTTGGAAATGGCAGTCTCCTCACTGCCTCTCCTCTCCCAGGCACCACTCTCTCATGTTACTTCCTAAGGCCAACAATAGCTTTTGCTGCCTCCCAGAGCTGATAGTGCCATTTGGGAGGGCACTGCTATAATTAACTCAGGCATCACCCCTGTGATTTATCTTGGTCATCTGTGTCCTAGCAATACCAATAATGTAATGGGTTAGATCCATTAGCAAATCAGTCCATTACAAACACAAAAATATGAGTAAGGTGACGTACATTTTTTTTCTTAATCTACTTCCAGCTCGCACAAATATAGCGCCTTAAAAATAGTACTTAGACTTCTACTGTTTATAGCAAGTCAAAGTTCATATGTTCTCATCTCTTCTACTACTTAGGTTACCCAAAGAAATTTTCCTGTGTACCTCTGCCTGGATATATTAGGCTCTGTCTGGGAAAGGGAACGAGAAAATTCAAATTACCACATTCGTAGTTAAAATATGCAAATTCTCCTGCTGATTCCATTCAGTTAGGTATGTTACCTCATGGGGGGCTAGCACATGCCAAGACAACACATTTGGCTCAAGAACTTCCTAAAATATACCTTACCAAAGACACAGTCTGGCAACCACTGCTACTTGTGTTCTCAGCTCTTCTGGTCTTCTGTAACTTGTCAGAGCAGGCACATATAATGCTTGCCTTAGTCCTGGCATTTTAATATTTAACAAAGCATGGGCATGGTGGGCTACAGATAAGTTTAATGAAAACTGGACCTGAATAAAAGAAGTAAAGGCTTCAGATTTACACCTTTTTCTATTTTCTTGACAAATGTTCCAGAAGTAAATAAATACTGTTGCCCTAAAATTTTCTTTCAGTATTCCTTTCACAGGCCTATTATGTTCAACTTCAGGATTTCTTTCCATGGTCTCAATTCATTAGAATTGGTCTCTCTTGCATTTAAACATCCTGGCAGTTTCACAGTAACAAATTACTGAAAGAAACTTCTCCCAGACAGCTTTGCAGCAGGTCTTACATCATCTCTAACTGTAATTAAGAATGTCTCTTTCCTACAGAAATGTATTGTTTTATCTGGCATTTTCCTTCTACTTGTAGATGCTTTAGTGAGTTCTTTTGTGAGTCATTATGACAGCTTTTACATTTAGTTCTAAACATAATTGTTTTTATTGTGTGAGGAAACTACACAATCAATTTAAATTTTTTCTTATAGTTTCTTATAAAAATGTGCAAATGTAATGTGCCGTCTAAAATTTTTTACCTGTGAAATCACAAAACATTTAATTCTGGAAAAAAACTATGTTTGATAGAAAAACTCTGCTTTGTATTCTCTAAAATAGTAAGAATTTGATACTCATCTGCTTTACGTAAACCAATGCATTTAAAAGAGAAACACGGATTTCCTGGGAAATAACAAGGTTTTGTACACTCTTTAATTAATTTGATTACTAATTTAATCTATATGAATATTAACATAGGATTACTTTAAGCATTCACAAGAGCCAAAAGGAGAGATGCCAGGAAAAACAGTAGTTGCATGAGAATCTGGAATTCTGTATCCAATTTTACTGTACAAGTCCAACATACGACCCTTGGGGATTTTCTTCCCTTATCAAAAAATATTAGAATAAAATAAATTAGACAGGACACGGGCATTAGAAAAATATTTCAATGGAGATTGCAACATGCAAAGACTTCAGATAAATGAGTTCTTCAACATGTGCTATTTACCAGCCAACTACTGTGAGTAAAAAGAGTAGAAAAGAGTCCCAAATTTTCCATTATCATAAAGGATAAAAGTGTGCATGAGTTTTAAGGCACATTCTTGAATAGTAGAAACACTGTTACTGCATGCTATGAATAAATAATTAATGAAGTAACTGTGCTTAGGAATGCATTTACTCTTGTGAAATTACCTGTCATGTAAACTCATGATTTTTTGAAGATATCTTTGAAATTCCTAAGAAAAAATTGCAGGTTGTTAAAAAAAAAAAAAAATCTGCAAATAGTTATTCATCTATGTTAGAAACACAAATGTACCTAGGGTTAGAAAAAATTCATGCCTTACTTTAAATCTTTCCAAATGTCTGTCTCATCAACAGAAATAACAGTGATTTTAGAATTTTATCACTTTTTTCATCCTCAGACTACAGTAATAAAATCATTGCTTTAAGTAATTCCTTTTCACTTTAATTGCAGCTTTTTAAAAACAGGTTAATAACCATCCATATTTAAGCTGTAGATTTTATGAGTTATACTTATTATGCGAACCATTAAATTTTTATAGTCTTTGCAGAATAAAATAATCATTGATCTTTTTCATCTGAGTGCTATTAAGGCAAAGGGTGTAAACATCAACCAATTAAAACACTATTTAAAATGTTTTAAAAAATGTGTTATAAAATTTAGTTTTAAGTAATTTCACTCATCAAGACTTGATAAATCTGAAGAGTACTTCATTTAATTTCATTTATGAAAATGTTTTGCATTCAAAGCAAAATCCTGAGGGACCCTCGGTCCCCATAAAAGGCTGTGCAGTTGCCTTTGCCTTGGGTACTATGACTTCCCAACAGTAGGTTGGCTCACAGTTCAGTGCCCTCCAGCAAATGTGTAAGGCAGGACAAGATGACTCAAAGTCTATTCTTTTGCTCTTCCTAATCACCAGCTAAGCAAACAAGAATGTGAGGTATTTAGATCCTGTTTATTGCCTTAGGAACAAGAAACCACTTAAGTAAATTTTAAAAGTACACTGAAAACAAAGCGTATAGTATGTAATTTTTAGACATGTGTAGTCCTTTTCCCAGAGATCACTTCAGCCTGCAACACTGCTTACAAAAATGTCTTCAAGTTTATACTCCACGGCCTACTGTGTGGCCATTTATACAATAGCAGAGTTATGAGCTTGTACAAGCTGGGTGTTTGCAGCTCAGACCTGTTGAATTATGAACATGAGAATTGGAAGAGAATTGTTAGAATAGTTAGAAGTTCACCCATTCTCATGTGACTAGGAGGAGCAGCACAAACATCTCTTCCTCAGAGACAAGGTGCTGAGTCACTGGAGAGTGATACACTGCATGAGAAATCCTGAAAAAACCTGTGAGCTATCAAACAGAGGATGAAAGCGCATGTACGATAAGCTCAGCTTCCACAGAGAGAAACATCTTACCTGCACCCAAAAAGTATACACAATCTGCAGGTGGCCAAATGACCACCAGCACTGAGGTACCCATAAGGACCTTGAATGAGGCCATGGAACTGAAGAGAGAGAGAGATGATAGGTGCAGAAGGCCAGACACAGGCAATGCTGTTTCACACATGTTTACACAAAATAAATCTTCCAGATAAATCAAAGCAGATTAACCAAAGACACACATTATACCCCAAAAGTTGGACAGCAACCAGGAAATGGGTATTTTATTTGCATTGACATTACAGTTACAGAAATGAATTCAAGGATAAGTATAATAATGTTCAGTAAAGTGAAATGACAAAAACACAGGCTATCTTAAGATAACCTTAAGATTTGCTTCCCAGGAGAACACACACCCTAGAAACCTGAATTTCTTCAGAAAGCAATCATGGAAGGTCAGAGCACCCTTGATTCAAATTTAACTTAAATAAAAATAAAACTTTTTAATTGATATTTTTATGGCATCTACCCATTTGTACTCAACAAAATCCTTGCAGGTCTCAAGGCTACTGTATTCTATGCAATGGGAGGTGACAGCTGCTCATCATAAGCATAGGAGACTGCAGATTCCCTAATTGGAACATAATCCTAAAATTGCTCAAATAAGTGGTGGCAAATCAGAGACAGAATGGGTTGTGTTGAAAGGAATCTGTAAAGATTGTCAGGTCTAATTCCCTGCCCTTGGTGAGGACATCCTTCACCAATCACGTTAAGTCCCACTGAACCTGACCTTGAACACTTTCAGTGATGGGGTAAATTCATATTTTTCATAATACCTTAATTTAATATAATAGAACTTAATATCTTTTAAGATTTTCATTAAGAGCATCGACAGAGGGATTGAGTGCACCCTCAGCAAGCTGGCAGATGACACCAAGCTGAGTGGTGCTGTTGACATACCTGAAGGACAGAATGCCATCCAGATGGACCTAGACAGGCTGGAGAAGTGGGCCTGTGGGAATCTCATGAGGTTTAGTAAGACCAAGAACAAAGTGCTGTAGCTGGGTCAGGGCAAACCCTGATATCAGCACAGGCTACGGATGAAGAGATTGAGAGCAGCAGTGTTGACAAGGGCCTGTGGGTGATGGTTGACAAGAAGCTGGACACAGCCCAGCAGTGGTAGCTCAAATCCCAAAAAGCCAGTCCTTCCTGGGCTGCATCCAAGCAGCGTGGGCAGCAGGGCCAGGGAGGGATTCTGCCCCTCTGCTCTGCTCTGGTGAGGCCCCACCTGGAGCACTGCATCCAGCTCTGCGCTCCCAGCACAGGAAGGATCTCTTTGAGTGAGTCCAGAGGAGGGACACCAAGTTGATCAGAGAGATGGAGCATCTCTCCTGAGAGGAAAGGCTGAAAGAATCAGGATTATTCAACCTGGAAAAGAGAAGACTTCAGGGTGACCTGATTGTGGCCTTCTAGTACTTAAAGGGAACTTACAGGAAAGATCAGACAAGACTATTTACAAGAGCATGTAGTGACAGGACAGGGAGAAATGGGCTCAAAAGGAAAGAGAATAGGTTTAGATTTGATATTAAGGAAAAATTATTTACTGTAAGGGTGGTGAGGCAATTGAACAGGTTGCATCATGGGAGTTACTCAAGGCCAAGTTTGATGAGGCTCTGAGCAACGTGATCTAGTTGAAGGTGTCCCTACCCACAGCAGGAAGGTGAGAACTAGATGATCTTCAAGGTTTCCTTCCAGCCCAATTAATTCTATTATCATATGATTCTGTGAACTTCTCTGGACAAATTGTTCCAATGCGTCACCACTCCCACAGCAAACAATTTCTGCCATTGCAAAGCTACCCTCCTTCTTTTTGAAAACATTCCCCCTTGTCCTATCACTACAGGCTCCAGTAAAAACTCTCTCCCCATGTTTCTTCTAAGTGCCTTTAAGTACTGCTGGGCCAAAATAAGGTCGCCCCCAGAGCTTTTTCTTCTCCAGGCTGAACAACCCAAATTCTCTCAAGTCTTTCCTCATAGGAGAGGTGTTCCACTGCCCTGACAATTTTCCTGACTCTCCTCATAACCTGCTTTAATATGTTGCTGTCTTTCATTGGCAGCAAGGTGCTGTACTCCAGGTGGGGTTGTATGAGAGTAGAATAGAGGAGAAGAATAACCTCCCTTGGCCACACTGCTTTTGATGTAGCCCCCCCAGCTAAAATTGTCTTTCTGGGCCGCAAGTGCAAGTTGCCAGGTCATGATCATTTTTTCATGCATCAATACCCCAAAGTCCTTCTCCACTCAATCCTTGGAGTCCCCAGTCTGTCCTGCTACCAGGGATGGCTTTGACTCTGGTGCATGAACTTCTGGCCTCGGACTTCAAGAGCTTCTCATAGGCCCAATGAAAGCAATTCAAAACACAGACCAGGAGCACTGCTACAACCTGACATAATTCTAAGAGAAAGATAAGAAAAATTCTGTTGTTGTCTGGGTTTAAACTTGCAGAGGGCCCAAGTACAAGTTGCAAATTTTTTGAGGGAAGAAACATTTAAAGGAGGTTGCAAAGGGACTAAAGTTAGATGTGCCTTAACAGAGCATCAAGTCCAAAGAACATAACAGCAATGACTCTGGAGACAGGTCCTAGGGATTGGAGACACTACAAACAGAAATAACATCCATGCAGTCACAGGTGACAACATTTCAGGAACACTCATTTGTACCAAGTCAAAATATAAACTCTCCTTCCTGTGCATGACACGGAGCATAGATGATCTATAAAAACAAGCAGAGTATGCCTAGAGATCTCAATCCAGCCTAATCGGACTTAAAACTGGAAAAAGACAAAAAGCTTATTTTCATGATGTCTCCTGAGCTGTAAATCTTTCCTCTGCATCAGGAAATCAGTGTTTTACTGGTATTTCAAACAGAACCCAGGGTGTAGCTTAAGGATTTAAGTGTATGGGAAATAAATCTGGCCACTTCAAATCACTGAATATTTCATACTGATGTTGATTCATTCTTGTTTTGCAAGCACCAAATAAAGCATCTGAATTGCCAGGATTTTCTTGTGTTTACTCTTTTCCTAATTCCTGTACTTCTCCCGCAGATTTAATTAAGCATTCTGGGCAGCAATGAAAATGTTATTATACTAAAGAATTTCTGAACTCGGCCATTATTTTTCTATTGTTCCCTATTTGCAATAACATTCAGCTAAACAACAATAAAGATATAGATTGTAAAGAAGAGTATAGCTATCTTACAGTTCAACTGCAGTGCTATGTAAGGAAATGGAAAAGTCAAACCCTCTGTTTCTAGGTACCTGTAAATGAGCAGTTACTCAAAGATTGACCCCAGAAGCAATAATCCCCTCTGTCTGACAAATGAAAAATTTGGTGCACTATAGTTCTCCACCTGATAAAGGACCTTCTCATGGAAATAACATTAAAAATCAGCACAAACTATATTTTTACTGCCAAGTTCTTCTGTATAGGCAATATTCCATTTTGATTCACATCAGACTTAGGCCATTGTGTTGTTGCCTGATTATCCTCTTCTGGAAACAAAGCATTCTGACAGCATGTCATCACTACTGAACTTGAAAGGATTTTATATGAGGAAAAATAGTCTCGTTATGCTACTCTGCTCAATTAAGTCAGAAAGCATAAAACAAAACCATTGTGTAGTGGCATACAAAAGATTTGACTTTATTTTGTAAATTTCAGGCCGATAATGTTTAAAAAAACCAACATGTATTTCAGAGTCCTCCTCCAATCTTCACTATTCAAAACATTACTTCTTATCCATAACATCTAGAAAATTGGCACATCATTTCTGCAGCACATATCTCTCTTCTAGATACAATAACTACCCAGGACAAGAGCCTAAGGAAAAGATTTTTTAAATCTCTTCTGACAGCTTTCTGACAGGTTTTCTCTGCATTTCCTGGCATAACCCTTCCTGGAAATACTTCTCAGCAAGCAGGTTTTCTGCACTGTCCATTTCTATCAACTGTCTGGCCACAATAGGAGAAGACTATACCTACAAACACAAGGTTCACCTCTATAAATAGAGAGTGCAGCCTTTGTGCTGCCCTGGAAGCTGCTGGGTTGTTGCACAGGGTGGTTCTCAGGAAGCAAGGAGGACCACATTTGCACTCTAACCCAAGTTACCACTGGAGCCCCATCCTATGGGCAGGGGCACTGTTAACTCCTCCTCCTCCTTTCCCATAACCAGTGGAAGGTGAAATAGGAAGCTATTATTATTATTATTATTGATGGCATAGAACAAGCAAACAGGAAAATCAGGGAACTAAACAAGGATTACTACAGATGGATATGAGAAACATGTCTGTAGGGTAACAGCTCATTTTTCATCCATGTTTAGTACAACTCTGACATTGCCACTGCTCTTTGAAGTCGTACTTTTCTAGTCAAAACTGTAGTGATGTTTCTTTCCAAAGCATGCTTATTTGGAAAATTGTCTATTAGCAACAAGGCTTTAATTTGGAGTTAGGGATCAAGCTTTTCAAGCAACATCACTCTTTCTGTTTTCAAGCATTTATTCAGATCTTCTACACTGTCTACCTCTTCCTTTACAGATTATGCTCATACTACAAAGTGTGATAAAATATTTTTTTAGAATTTTTTCAGAAAGATGGTCAGCATATCCTTCAAAGAATAAACAAACAAGGAGTGCAATGCACGGTCCAATGTTCTACCTTGTAATGGCAAATGTCCTGCATTTCTAAACTTTAAATTCTGTCTCCTGTTCAAGAGACTGAAGTATATAATTCTGAGAGCTTTGGAAACAGGCAAAACCCAACTTCTGATGAATCTGTGATTTGCAGACTGCCAAGAAGTCTTCAAAAGATTTTTTTTTCTGTCATAGGGCCCATCAGCTTAGAGCTGATGCTGATATCTTGCAAAACTAAGCATCTCCTCTTAAACCAGAGACCCATCAATATTTTTCTACAAGTTAATTAACTTCTAGACTTTGATGCTTTGTGAAATTTCTCTGCAACAAACTCATGAACAGAATAGGCACATTCACATGCAAAGGCCCATACATGCTCAGTCCAACTGTTAAAGCTTTGCATCTCCAAGAACTAATTCTTAAATGCATGCAGACTTGCAGCTTCCCCCTCTGCAGATGAAAATGCAGAAACATAACAAATGTTTTCTAAATTATCTTAAACTATTTTCAGAGGAATTTAATTATTTTTCCATTTCTCTGAAAATTTTCAAATCGTATTTTAAAAGCTAGATAAATATTATTTATAACCATAGTTTCTCCCATTAAATAAAATTTAGCCATTTAAATCCTATCCGGTTGATTCATCTTTTCAGATCAGATAAACTTGCAGTGAACCTGGGATTCTTCAGGGTCTGTTCCAGTGGGCTGTTTTCAGCTTAAACAGCTGTGTTGTTACAATTTCCTTTTACATGTGACTTGAGGGTACCCATTTGCTTCACAATTAAGAGCATAGTACCTACAAATGTTCAGCTAACCAGATTGTTAATTGCTATGTTTGCTTTACGCTTTCTCCTATAAATAGAAAATGTTCCTCCTGAAAGGGAATGGTTCAAAGGTTCAAACATTATCTTCCTAACTTTTCTCAGGTTACTCAGTTTTTTTTTTTTCCTCTACTCTCTGTCTGGGGATATTACTGATAAAGGTTTATGTACTCCCTGTTCTAGTCTCAGCTTCAATGAAAGCTTTTGCCTTTGTGGAAATCAGTGCTGAATGTTTTCTTCAGAGGCAGCCAGCAAAAACTGAGTTTGTTTTAGAGCAAAGTTATCCGTAACAAATAAAACGTTCACATGTAATAAACTAAAGTAGAGTGAAAAATATTATAAAATACACTTCACTAAGATTTTATACTACTTAAATAATACTAAATAACCTGAATAGTTAAGGTTAGTATTTGGTTTTATTAGTTCTTATGTATATGTCTGACTTTCTCCACTGGTAAGCTACATTTGGTTCTACCTCTCCTAGTATTTCTAGCCAGTTCATCTGAATCCTCAAATTCCCTGAAGATTGTCTTTAGATAAAATTAGAAGCATAACTGCTTAATAAATGGAAGCATTCCTCTGTAAACATACAATACAATGTCAGCTCTTCTATCATGTGATTTCTGAGTGGAATTTAATATATGAGCTGTGAATAGCTTATGACCTGTCCCATAATGTGGGATTCATCTAAATGTAGATGCAGCTGAGTCAGTCCCTCATTACAGTCTGAATAGATGAATGAGAACTTTCAGGGTTCACTTCACTCCATGCCAAAGTATACATATAGCTTGCATTGCAAGCTACCTTTGTGCATTTTTATCCATGCATAACTTGGAGAAATTGCTGATTTTTCTCCATTATATTTTGTGAAGAGGCTTAGGCTGATTACCTCAGATGCCTACGTCCATCACAACCAAACTTCCATGTTAATTAGGATTGCGAGAGACTACTTATTTTCTCTGAACTATGTCTGAACTTTTATTCAAGTTTCCCCTTGGTCATGCTGTTTTCAAGTGAAGGCTACTGAAAAATGGCCAATAAGTGGCCAAAATTCTGGACTTCCCTCTAACCTTTTGAGAAGTAGTCCAGACATGCTGCCAAACTCAATTGTTCCTGTGAGGGTCAAGAGGTCTTTAGAAGTCCATTTCCTATGACTCAATTTATGACCCTGATGTCTCAGTGAAGGGAACTGCTAATTTATTGATAACACAAGAGAGAACATCCAGTTCAAGTGTTCTGTTATGGACCACTTGCTGAGTTTAGCCACAGAGTATAAGTGATTCTCTACTGACGCTGCATAGGACTGTCAGTGAAGTCTACGAAGATAAAGCATCATCAACAGCTACAGTTGATCATGAAGAGCCATATTTACAAAGATAATTTTTTGATTAAACACTTTTTTTCTGCCTCACATTCACATACTGAAGCCCCTGCCAGAAGTTGTGTTTAAAGTCTAACACGATGTGCGGGTTAACTTCTTTTTGGGCTGATAACAATCAGCAGCTGATGTGTCCCTAAAAGTTTTTTTGGCTTGGAGAGAATTTCTAGAACTGTGCAAAACTACTCAGCTAGTCTATACATTTGGAGGTTGCTGCTAACCATCCCTGGCATATGAGCTAAACATAGCAGCATTCAATAATGTGCTGTTCACAAAGAAAATGGGAACACGGAGGATGACGCTGCATGTCAGCACACATGATGAGAAGGCAAAGGTCACTTAGCAAGGCATAAACTATGAGCAGCAAGGCAGGTGACAGCAGCTCTGATGACAGCATCCTCACACTCAGGGCTGACATATCTGCCAAAGGTGGACTTGGCAGATGGCCACATATCACAGGAAGCAGCATTTTGCATGGGAACAGATTTCAGAGTGCTGTTACAAAGGGCTTCAAGTCTCACTCCTGAAAACTAGGCTCACTTTACCAGTGCTCCTACCAAATTATATGCTACTAAGATAATGTTCAGGAATAACATGGTTTTGATATGAGTCTATTTTTACTTTCTTACTTCCAAATTAATATGACTTAGCCACCCCTCCCTCAAAATAATTATAGTAGTAAAGCAGTTTGTGTATGAAGAAAGAAACTGGAAATTTATAGAGCAGCACGGGATTAGCAATTATTAACATTCATCATTAAAATTCCATTTCAGTTATATAATTAAAGAATTAGCAAAACAATCTGAAGACTCTGAACTATGGAAAATCCTGAGGAAGAAAAATACAAGGCATTCTAATAGATATCTTTTAAAAATTCAGCTGGCTTATTGCGTTAATACAAACAGTGATCACAAGGCACAACTGGTTAAAAGATCTCAAATCTAATGCACACTAAACAAGTCTAAAGTTGTATCCATTTTATTATGGGTTATCAGTACCTTGGTTAAACCCAGCACATTTTAAAATCTTGTGGCATAATAACAGACTTTTTAAATTTAAAGTTTACTTGTAAGAGTAGTTCATTGACATATTGTTTCTGTGCTTTTTAAAACTGGTAGCTTGTAGTTTCTCTGTTTATGCTGTGAATTTCTTGAATTCAAGACTGTATAAACAGTTTTGACAATTAGCTTATTTTAATTACTTTAAAGCAAAATGAACATCTATGAAAGGTAAAAAAATAAACATTTAAATATAGAAATTTGCTATCGATTGTTATAATTTATTTTCTAGAATGCACTTGTTCCTTTACTACTCTTAATTATTTTAATTAATATTTCTGCATGTCAATTAGAATTGGTTCAGAATGGAAAATTCCACCCCTTCTCTGTCTCTTAAAGCAGGCAAGCACACATGTTCTTAAGAGGGTTTTCTGTGTATCTAGGGTATATGTAAATAAGGAAAACAGCATCAAAAAGGAATTGAAAAGGGGCATAATTCTATAAAGTCAAAACTAACATAGAACCTACAGAGACCCTTTTTTTAGAGCATTAATTATCTCAGTCTGAAACAGGAAAATTGGAACATTGATGACATATGTCAGTAAAATAATTAAAATAATAAAGAAGGAATAGGATTTCTATAATCATACATAGCATGACTAAGTAAAAGAAAAAAGGGAGAAATCTATCCTAGTTTAAATCTAAGACATGAGAAAAAATACCCTGGATTGTTTCCCACTGAATAGCTCATACAGCAGCTAACATTGTTCCCATTCTTACTTTATTTGCCCTGTCAGAGTTTTCTTCTTGAGGCTCTGTAAATTTTTAGTATTTCTCAGGAAGTGTGTTGGAGATGGGATGTAGAATCCCAATGCGCTGAAACTTTCCCTCTTTGAGAGTTGCAGTGAACTGTAAGTTAGTGAAGCTCTGCACGTCCTAAATTACTGTGGGAAATTCACAAGCCCTGGGACTGAATACTTCCTGAAACTTTATTGCATGTCACTTGGGATCATATAACTTTTTTCCTTCTACATTTCTTCTGACTAACACCCAGGTAGGCTTCAATTTATGGCCCATCAGCGTGTCTGAAAGAGCTATGTGGCCCTCAGCAAGGGAGAGGATATTCCAGGTGTAATGGAGTACATAAAATCCTGCTTTGTGCCCACTTGAGTCTTCCACGGAAGCTGTGGCTCAGTGTAACTGTTGGAAGAGTACTTACTGCATTGAAGTTGGGGAAGAGATTCACTGCTGCAGCAGTGTCCAGAGGAAATGGGAGGAACGGCTTAATATCCAGCGATGGCTGCAGGGGTGGTGCAGGAGGACGCACAAGGGCTGGAAGAGCAGGGCTCTGGCATGTACCACCTGCAGGTACAAAGAGACAGAAAGCATTCAGCAGGTGATATGATTAGTGAGAGGGGACAAAAGCCAGCACGCACACACACATAAAGCAACAGTAAAAATATTTCATCAAGCAAATATATTTTGACTTGTCCAAAAATTACTGCATTAATGAAAAAAAAGCACAGCTGACTCAGTGATTGAGTTGGTTGTAATTCTTTGCCAGAGATTGCTTCATGTTTCAGTCTATTGTGATTAGAATTACCTTATAAACCATTTTATTTCCATGGACAATCTGGAACAATAGTTCAGCATATGTCTAACTTCCCTTGAGACCTTCAGCTAGTTTCATTCTCTTATCATTTCAGCACTTCATCCCTACCCTGTTGCTCAACCCTACAAAGGCAGATTACTCAAAAAGATAAATAACAACTTGCTGTTCAGCTCAGGAAAAGTCATGTAATTTGCAGACTTCTGTTTTTTTAATTAAATGCTCATTCATGGAGGCAACGGCGTCCGCTTCAACCTAAACCTCACAAACACAACATACCTTGCTGCCTCACCAGTTGATCAATACAAATCTAAAAATAAGAGTTTCAGGAGCCACTGAAATGCTGTCTATGGGAAGGTACCGATGAACACTTTCTGCTCTTTGCAAGGGGTGGAGCTGATTCAGACTCTGTGCAGCAGAAAGCTCCTCCCAGCTAACCACCAGCTCTGTGGGAACATAATGCAAATGAAGAAATGCTCTTGCATGCTAACAAGGCACTACCTGTTTGCAGTGGACCCTATTTTGCTTATTTGTTTGCTCCTGGCCACAGCCAGCTATAAGCTGGAAGGATCCAAGTTCATTCTCTGCTTTCAGTGTCTCCTATATTGGTTGCACTCCAAAACATCAATTCCCTGTTAATTAAAGACTATTTGGATCCTAGGAAACTGTTAAAATATGCCAGTGTTCTTCTAATCCGAGAGGCAGGCAACAGACTGTAAAAACCTGCTGGTAAGAGTCCAAGAAACATTGAAAAAAAATGAAAGGGGAGTTTTACCCTACTCACTAAACAGGGACACAGGCAGACAGATCAACAGAGGGAGAGATCAAAAATCTGCTTCTTTTTTCCCTATCATACATACAGACATTTTATTAGATAAGTTGCATACATCCTTTAAGAGTGCAAATATAGTCAGAAAGATATATGACATCTCACCATATTTGGCCAGCAAATCTGCTAACAAGGTTTGTCCTGTTACACATCTAATTGAGGGCTAAAACCATAGGACTTAATTAACCAGTTGTAGAAGATCATCCAGGTTGTGTTTCTAGATATAAAATCAGCTGTAGCCAAATTTTGAAGACTGTATTTTTTGCCAACTTTCAACTCCTCTGTGAAGCGTTTCACTAAGAATTACTAGTAAACTAAAGGTAGTGGATTAGGAGTCATTGTAATCTCATGATAGTTTTTAATCCCAGGAATAACTGTTTAAGGAATAAGAATAACTTATTAAAGAATAATTTTTGGGGTAGTTTCTACATTGTACCTCAATGTAAGTGTATAAGAAATCAAAAGTTTTTGAATGCTGCAGCTGAGGATATAGGCAACAGAAAAGTAGAGCACAAGCAGCATAGAATTATCAAGTATTTGATTGCCATTGCTTTGGCAATTGTTACATTCCCATGACATGGTTACAAAAACACTGTAAAAATAAATCTAACAGGTCAGAATGATGATAGGGTAGTGTTGAACATGCCAATCATACTACCTCGGAATAGGAAAGACCCATAAAGGCACTTTTTAAAATGCTGGTAATACTTAGCTTTAATTTTATAAAGCTTTCACATACCATGAAAGGAATAAGTCACTCTTACTAAAGAAAAAAATACAGATTGCACCTGAGATTGTGCAGAATCACACAGAAATTTCAAGGTGAACATTTGCCTGGCAATAGCAAAGAATTTGAGGCTAATCAAATATTCTATAACTCACAAATGCAAACTGGACTGAGAAATGTCACCTGTGCTTGGGGACACAGCTCATGGGCTGTATGGAGAAAAGCTTCACAGGTTTGGACTACCTAGAGCAACAGCATTGCTATTCCAAACTCATCTGAGGTACCAAGCCACGGAGGATGAAATATTTCTATTCTGTGATCCTTTCCTGTGGCATGACTCGGCACTCGCGCACCTGCTGCTGCCAGCCAGTGCGATGCAAAGCCATCTGGGGACGAGAACAAGCTTTAAATGGAAAAATCCAGCCAGCTCTGCAGGACCTTGGCTGGGACTCAGAGCCTCTGGAACAGAGTTTAAAATCTACCACAGTCCTGGCTACAGTGGCACAGAAAATTAGTATGTTCAGGAGCACAGCTGCTCTGTTTTTTCAATAGTGTCAGACATGTCCCTAAATGATGGAGCGTGTGAGAGGCATCATGAAATCTGAGCCTTTGCTTAAGAACTTCTCTAATGTTTATGGCTGCAAAAATTAGCTTCTCTTTCCATTTAACATGCACAGAGTTGTAGTCTAGAATCTGCAACAGAAAAACTGAAGCAATGGCAACCATTTTTGGAACTCAGTTTAACTTGGACAACCTTTGAGAATGCCAGCGTTAACTATTTCACACCTAATCCATTAGCAGAGGGAAGGAGAGGGGTAGAAGACCACTGGGAAGAGTTCTTGAAGAGTGTACAAATTAAAAGCGCTATGGAATGTTGGATTACAATGAAGAACCATAAAATTTGCTTATGACAGTTTTGATATTGTGTAGGATGAGTTTCTCCACAAAGACCTCCGTAGCATTCCCTGAGCAGATGCAGCAGTGCTGATCAACACACAATGAGGGTAAAGGTTCAATGTCAGCCTTTTTACAAGCTTTCTACCAGCAAGGTTTGGATAACATTGACCAATAAAACTAGGATAAAATCCCACAAAACTAATAGGTTTTGTCCACAGCCTGCACTTAATGCTCCCTATTATTATTACCTGAAGTTCACATAGATAACCTTGTCTTTATGAGGAGCATGCTACACCGTAAAATGGCAGGATAATACAGTATTTTTAATTCCAGTCTTACAAGTTAGTGATGTTAGAGTCTCATGTCTTTCTAAAGAGGATGAGAATCAGATTCTAAATGGGAGATGAATGTTCATACATTTGAGAAAGTCACATCAATATTGTTACCTTAATTTTCTTTGTAGGGAGACCAAGAATAATAATACTTAAAAGATTAATCAGCTCAGCATTTTGTCCAAGTTTGAAGTAATTATTTGTTTCTTTAATTTTCAGGCAATTTAAATCACAGGCAAGATAATCTCTTGGACAAAGGCACTGGCTATACATCCAAAATAAGTGTGGGCATACAAGTTTGGGGAAAAGCTTGCAACAAAGCTTTGCTCCTTCCTATATCACATTGAGCCTGTTTTGACATTGGAGAAGTCCTCCAAAGTCAATCAAAGAGCACTTTTTTTGCCCAGGGATGCAGTTCTGTGTCTCCATCTGAGACCAGACATTTTGCCCTACCACTGGGTAATCTGGTTTGAAATACAACACCGTGTTCTGGGCACAGACAGCCCATGTGCTACAAAGGCACGTGAGCAACATGAGGTTCATGCTCTTGGTGACACAGCCTGGTCATGTGGGTTCTCCTTCTGAAATCACTGGTTATGTGAACTTAATCACCACAAGACCTCCCTTGCCTGAGCCAAGGGAATATGACACAAACAAGGTGAAGAGATGATTCCTGCTCGTTGCACCTCAAATTGCCCACTCCATGAGGAATTGGCTCTTTTTTAAATTATTTTTGAGTATGAATGAGAACAAATACTGGTGTCTGTCCTTTCTCCTGCTTCCCCTCTACCCCATTTTGACTTTAGAGACCATGTTTCACCGTGGAACTGAAAGTAGATTTTAAAATGAGAACCATTCTAAAAATAAGAAACCATGTGTCATTAAAAATGTTAAAGTTTTAATCTTATTTTCACAACTTTTTTGGTGACAATTCTTTACAAAATGTTAACACATTCTGGGGGAAATTTTGCTTTCAATGAAATAGCACTTAGTGAAAATAAAGTTTTCCATGTAAATTTTTGTGCCCAGTTCACCTGAAATTTTGCTTGGATCGGTGTTAGATAAAGAGTATAAACAGCTGTAAGTACTCACCCTAAAATCTGGATTAAGGGAATCACAAAGACTGAATATACACATAAGAAATCAAACAAAATAGCCCTGGGGTAAACAGACATCATAAAGCAGGGTGGTTTTTAATACAGGATAATAAATAGCAAATTTCCTTAATGTTTTTCAAGAAGGCCAAGATCTCTATTCTTCAGGTTCCCTAACAAACAGCTCAACAAATTGGCAACCATCTCTTGTTATTTGTGACTTGGCTATAGAGAAAGTTATGTTATATCTTTCTCTGCACAGTCTTTCCTCATGCACACCCTCATTCCCAGTCCCTCAAATTTAAATTTAACTGCAGATTTAGTTTCCAGAAAAAGAATCCCAAGATTCATTATCAAATAGTCTCCCCTAAGGAAGAATCTAGCTCAGCTTTTGCAGACACAAAAATGTAGATAATTTTTTGTAATGCATTTGAAACTTGGAGGTATGTAAACTGGGCAGAAACTCTAAACTATTACCCCATTAATCTAAATCTTTTGCAGTTCTTCCATCACTAACTATTACCACCATAAACACTGAGTGAAAAAGCAAATCTCTGCAGAATTTTATTTTCATTCCTTCACTACTTTGCAAGTTTTTCCTTCTGTCCATGTGCACAGCTATTATGAATACAGCAAAGACGCTCAACTAATGTACCCTTTCCTTTCCTTCCTAGAGTCTGAGTTGGCTTTCAGGATCATAAACTGGTTTCTCTAAGATATGGATATTTCCATGTTTTGCAACCCATCTCACACATCTCTTAATATTTCCATAATAACTTATCTGAGGTCAAAAAATATACACATTGTGCCTTGGCAAAAGCTCAGAGAACCTTTCAGCTGGTATGACTCAGTGGAGAAGCTGGGAAAGTACCACACGCACTGAAAAGTTGACTTTTAGGAGGTTTTAAAAGAACTTCAAAAGCTATAATTAATAATGTTTATATAGGAACCTAATATCTAATAGTACACATGCATTAAGCATTAAAATATATCCTAGAGAGCCTGAGCAAAACCAGGAATTTTCATAGAAAATTTTCAAGAACAATGACTCCAGCTTTTTTAAAATATAAAAGGGAAAGGATATGTGGGGAGCTCATGGTCAAGCTTATAAATGTTAATAAGCTTACATTTGGATAATTCAATATTAGGTAGAACTTTTGATTTGTTATGAATCAAGTTTGCCAGTGGGCCAAAGGAAAGGTATATTTGGAGGGATTTTTTTGAAAAGACAATAAAGAAACAAGTATTTAAGAACAGCAGGCTATCCATGGTGAATAATACCCTTTCATGATCTAAAATAAGAGATATCACATTTATATTTTTACGGAATCTGATAAACCAGGAAATTTTAAGATATCCAAAACCAAAAGAATAAAATTCTCTGGGATCTAACAGAGAAAATATGACATGAATTGTAGATGTGGCTTTTAAGAATTAGTTTAATGTAATTTGTCATGGTCCATAGTCACCAGGGTACTCCTTTTTATCACTGTATGGTAATCTTCATTTTTCCAAAATGAAAAACTGCTGAATCAAAAATCAAAATCAAAATCTGCTGAATCGTCCCTTTAAAGGTAAATTCAGCTCCAGAATGAGTAGTACCAGTGATCTAATCCGGCATGGAAAAATGAGACTCAATCACCAAACTACTTAATTTTAGTTGTAATAAAGTAACTAAAATATGAACTCAGCATACAGAAAGTTAGCTAACAACCTCTATCTTTTACGTGCATAAAGAGATAAACTCCTGATTTTAAATACTTGTTTTTTGTAGGTTACATATTATTACCTATGAACTGAAAGGAGATTAGATGTAAACAAATGACGTTTATGGCAAATTTAGTGCTCAGAAAATCTATTTTCTGACCACTTATAGTCTTAGAACTCAGCTTCTTGAAAGGGTTTTTTTTATCATTTTGAGTGGTTTGTTTCTTTTCAAAAATTTATTTCTTTTAGAAGGGGAAATAATCTTAAAGTGCTTTCGACTTCTGTATTGTTCACATACTCTTTTTGGAGAGTGCTTTCATTATTTAATAATCTCAAAAAAATCTTTAAAAATATGATAGCCACATTTAAACACAATACTTTTACATATAATCACTCTTAGGTCCAGAAAAGAAAGAAAAAAACTCAACTGTATTAAATATTTGAAGCCCACTTGAAAAGAAGAGCCTTCAAAATGGGACTCCAACCACACCATCCTCAATCCTGCTGGTTCTCCCGAGACAGCTTGAGGATCAAGTACATGTTGTGGCCACACAAGCTTTTCTTTCACAGGTTCTGTTGTTAGCAATGCTAGCAGTGGCTAGTCACTTTGAAGAGGATGAATGCAGCACTGTCTCATCTGTGGAGATCTGTGAGTAATTGATTTTTCAGTTCGCCGGACAAACCAAAAAAATAACAACAATTAAAGGGGGAAAATCCCACCACTGTGTCAGCTAAAACTCTTCTTTCACCTAAAATGACACCCTATAGCTCCTACTTAGATACTTAACTGTTTCTATTATTTAAATATTGGCAAAATTCAAACATCCAGATCCAAACAACTCAGAATGACTCATTACAAAAATATTTTCTTCCCTTCCTTTCTTTTTTTTTCCAGATTGGCACAAATGAGTACCCACTGTTTATTTATAGACAGCATTTTTCAGCACATACACTGTTCACCTGGAAAGTTTGAATCAATTCTGGTCATTTGCTGCTATTCAAAGTATTATTTTTTCTAGAGAAAATATTTATTCTCTGGTTCCTGCAAAGTGAGCTAGTTTAGAAAAAGAATTCTTTTTATTATTATTATTAGTTTTAGAAGCCTGCAGCTATGCATCATGCAGTGTTTTTTAAAGTCTTTTCTTTCACACATACTAGCATTTTGAAACACATAAGACCATATATCCTAATAATTTTGATTGGAAAATGCACTCTTCTAGGTGTACAGAGGAGTAAATTTCTCTTTTCATTATGTAGAAACCTGTGAATCTACTATTATGATTCTGGACTGGGAAAATGCAGAGACAAATTTGCATGTGTAGTCTGATACCCATTATCTCCTGTCATTGTTTCCTTTACTTTGCTCAACAAAGGTTTCTGCTCCCCTTTGATACCTTTTCCCCTCCTGTTCCTTTATCATCTGCATTACAGGAAGGTAGGCCCACCTTAGAGACAGTGAAGCCCAGTTCTGACTGAATGGGACTGAGGTGCTCAGCATTGTGTAGTTCTAACCCACCTCAGGCCTCAAGGCTAATTAATGTCAGAGCCCCCATTAACCCCACAAAGTATCACCTCTTTTGCCTCATATCTAAAATATGCCATGGACCCCAGGTAACACTCTATTGAATAAAATAATGGTGTGTTTTGCTTTGGATTTTTACATAACAGCTACTTAAAAACCATGACCTGAACTTCAGTTCCTAACACGGTCGAGCAAGGAATTTGTCTAAACCACTATGGGCCACATCTTATACGGATTTCAAATTGCACAACGGCAGAGACTTAGCTTTTTATTTTAGCAACATGACCTACCTAATTGAGCTCTTCAGAGTCCTTTGGGCTTTTATTGCAGTTGATCAGACAAATTTGGATTCTTTTTCCCTATTGGAAACTGTTGTATCACTAAAAGTTAAATGATCCAAAATGAATGTTCCACTTTCTGTAAAGTTCTGTCTGTTTCTAGTATAAGGAAACAACTAGAAATTGTCCAATTTGGTCAGCATGCTTATTACCAACTGCCCATACCAAGTACCAACCATGTCAAATACCAGAGAACCAGAAAGCCCAAGACAGAAAGTCATGGCTTTGGAGAAGACAAACTAGAATACTCATGAACCTCAGCTCTCCTCCCTCTTAAGAATGGAGAAGCTTTCAATTTCTATTTGCCCTACAAAAAAATCAAATATTAAATACCCAGCAGCCTTACTTTTTTCTCTATGTAATTCCAGTCTTAATTCTCTGAACACTTCCAGCTGGCAAGAGATTATCCCAATTTTTCAGCTAGGAAGAAACCTAGGACAGACAGCAAAAGTCTTCTTCTCAAAGCTTACACAGGAATCTGTGGCAGACAAAGGAGCTGACCTCTAGGTCCCCAGATTTAATCCTCCGAGCACTGTAATATCCTCTCCTGGTTGTAGGCTAACAGCAAACTGAATGTGCTTTCACTTAGACTGGAATGATCTCACAGACAATGTCAAAACTTGCTCTTCCTTCAGTGCCATAAATGCTAGAGGGAAGAGAAGTTCACCAATGACTCTACAGCTGCACTAATATTCTATTTGCTTTTGGCAAACTACATATCCCCAGCTCTATTTTACAGTTTCTTCCCATACTGCTCATGTTTTATACTACTTTGTACTTTCTTGGGTAAGAAAGTGAATCCAAGGAAGCAAAATGCCTGCCTTGCAGGCTCAGAGTGAGCCAGAAATGTACAGAGACATTTCTACCACTATGCAGCAATACCAGGACAGAAAAGAGTGCTGAGAAGGGACCTCATCAATGTAAATAATTGTTGGAAGGGAGGGTGTCAATAGGATGGAGCTGGGTGCCTCTCGGTGGCGCCAAGTAATAGGACCAGAGGCAATGGGCAGAAACTGATGCACAAGAAGTTCCAGGTGAACAAGAGGAAGAACTTTACTGTGTGAGTGACTGAACACTGGAACAGATTTTTCAGAGGTTGTGGAGTCTCCCTCACCAGAGATACTCAAGAACCATCTGGATGCAGTCCTGTGCCATGTGCTCTAGGATGACCCTGCTTGAGTAGGGAGATTGGACCAGATGACCCACTGTGTTCCCTTCTAACCTGACTCACTCTGTGATTCTGTATAAAAAACAGGTTTTCTTTTCCTTTTCATGATGATCTTGGCTAGTTATTCCCTGCAGCAGAAAGATTTACTTTCAGACTCAAGCTAAGGTGGGAAGCTTGGGTGTTTTCAGAGAAGCGCTACAACCCAATGAAGTCAGAAGAAGGTCACAGTGTTACAAATGTGCATTTCCCCAAAACTGCATGCACAGTGTTTCTCAACACCTTTCAGCCTACAGACTTTTTTTGTGACACTGTTGAACTGACTGCACCATTATTTACTGACACATTGTGGATGTTTCCTAACCAGTGGGTCAGTATATGGTTTGTAGCCTCTATTGGAGAGATAGTTGATCTTATCAGATCATGTCCAGCAAAAATGTGTACACAAACTAACTGGATCTAAACACTGAAACTCAAGAAAGTGCTGAAGGCGATTAAGATGTATCCCAAAGTGTGCTCACCTGAGGTCACAGTCTCCTGGTAGATCCTAACCACAAAGGCTCAAAAAACCCCCACCATAAATAAATAAGCTAAGCAAAAATACAAGCATCAGCCAAGTATTATAAAAATCACATTCATTCTAAAGCTTTATGCTTTTTGACATTTTAAAAAGTCTTTGACCTGGCATATTCTGCAGTTGGATTTTTCTGATGGTTTTATAAAGGTCATGTTTATGGTATAATGAGCACAAATTTCCAAGGCTTATTAATCAGAAGAACACTATATTGCAAACAGATTTTCAAAGAATCTTTCATTTTTATGAATATATTAAATATGATGAATATATTATCAGCTTTAAAAGTGCCATTTTTCAAAAGCATGCTTGGGGAAGAAATAACTATTAACTTCTGGTGTCTTTACTTGAAATGAAACAAGCGCATGACTGAGAAGAATATGTAACTAATGTCATGAAATGGACACACTCCACTAGTAAACTCTATGAAAATAGTTCTGTGCAGCAATGCATCTTCTCTTCAGCACTAATAATTCCATTTAGCATTAATAATTCACTGGAAAGTGGTTTTACACATTTGTAACTGCATAGTGCAAAGTAAGCAGAACTTAATGACAAGTTAGTGCATGTTTCCAGGGTACCACTTGACTCTTCTGCTAGCTGTCAAACCTCTGTTGCTTTACCAAATAACAGGCAGATCAACTTCAGAAAGTGATGAAGTTAGGAGAAGGATGACAGAATCCAAGCTGAAAGAGCAAAGTCAAAGCTAGCTCCACAGAGGGAGCAGAAGGAAAGGAAGGAGAGAGGAGTATTGAGAAAACGAGTGGCAGAAAGTCTCTGGTTTTGCAGCTGCACTTGGCTGTTGGTGTTACAGGTAGCACACAACAGTGGACATGAAAATACCTCTGTCAACTTATGCCAGTGTAGCATAGCCTGGACCATGATTCCCTCCTAAGTAAACCTCACAGAGTTGCATACACAGTGTATGCATGTGACATGTATGCCTAGTGTATGTATGTGACAAAAACACACGCTTATTGAAATAAAATAATATTTTTCATTTTTCTTTCCCATGCATAATGACATAAATGCATTTACATCAGAAACTACCACAGTCTCAAAAATTTTGATTCACAAAAATCACTCCAAAACATACGTGTTTAAAATCATTAGGTTTATGATCTTTTATAGGTAGGTAAAAGAATAAGTGGAAAATATAGAATGGAACCAAAAGCACAGGATTTACTAATGGATATTGACCAGTGCCACAGTAGATAGAAGTATGTTTTACAGGATAGGCTCCAGGACATAAATAAGTTTTCAGTCCATGGTGGTTTGAAAGATACTTGTCAAGATAAATTATAGATCATAGCATCATTTTCCCTGTATGCATGTATTTCTAAATTAAAAACACTTCAAGTTATTTGGCTCAGGAACTTTTTCCAACAATGAAATAACTCCCATTCTGAATGAAATACCTGAAGTTCTTAAAGAAAATTTAACCAAAAGAGCAAACACAAATATTATTCTTTTTCAGGATGTAAAGCCAGAAGAAAAGCCTATTAGATCACATGGCCCAATTGCCTCTAAACCCCAACCCATTACTTTTCATAAACTTCTACTATACTTGATTGAAATGAAACAAGTTCAGTCCTCAGGAGATACAGCTGTTTGTGCAAAAAGCGAGAGCCTGAGGCTCTGTGGCTGAGAGTTTCTGGAAAAAGAAGTTGATGCAAAACTGAAGTTTTCCTAGCAGGCAACCTATTCTTTGTATTGAGAAGCAAAGAAAAAGCAGACATTGCTTAGCAGTTTGCTCTCCCCACAGAGACAGGGGAAGAGAGGGATAAAATATTTAGTTAACCATTAAGTTTGAACCTTCCTAGGACAGAATTTTATGCTATCTCAAATCACACATGCACTATGTCATTCACAACTATACCTTGGATTTTCATCAGCAGGTAATTAAAAAACAAATTGTAGCGGGGAGAGAAAAATATCCATATCTTCTGCTAAGTACCCAAGTACTTGATGATTAGAGTCACTCCCCTCAGCATTAAGCAACAGAGATCAGCTTACATCTTACTGGAGCTGTGCCATCAGATGTTGCTCTCTTGCCCCACTTTGGAAAAGTTCAAGTTCAAGTCGAAAACTCACACAACACAAAAGCGAGCGTGACCACTAACAACAGAGCAGCCTTCCAGCACGAAGAGGTCAGGAATTCACCAGGAATTTGCAGATCACTCCTGACTTGCTAGGAACCTTTTTGCTGTCCTGATAAACTGGTCAGCCATTCTTCATCTGTCTGAAAAAAGCTAGGGATGCAAACTATCAGCAGTTCTGCACTGTGGGACAGAGCTTTGAGTTCAGCAAGGGAGCCACGAAAGGAGAGCTGGTGCTGATAGAGCACAAAACCCTGAAGAAAATGCTAAGGGCAAGGAGTTCACATCAAGTTTGGGAGACGGGAAAAGTGGAGGGGAAAGAAGGGGAAGTAAGACAGTATAAGGCAAAACAAGACTGGAAATAAAAGAATGGGATGCTGGAAATCAACGGAGGAAATTTGAACCTTGGCCAGAATCAATTAAACTGTTGTCTTCTGGAAATTCTATATCCAGTCACAGATTTAATTTTAATAAAGTTTAAATAGGACATGTTATAGCACACTTAAATAGTAGTAATTGTGTAACTCTATCTACAAACTGCATCTTTGCCAAACATTATTTAGTGCAATCACATGCTGCTCTTGTGCAATTCAAGTGATTTTACTATTTTTTTCCCTTTCTTAAACAGAGACAAACGTGTCATATGATATGCTGTAACACAAAACTAGGTGTTAATTCACAGTATATGCTGGTGAGTAAATGTTTGTATTTTCACCCAGAAACTGTGCAATTGTTCTTCTACATGCATAGCTGCAATGAAAGAAAAAAAGAAAGAAAAGAGAAAACACAAATTCCAAATGACTGACTCCACTGCCCAAGGAGAGTACCTTCATTCTCACTAACAGATCCCAGCCATGACCCTTCTGCAAAAGGGAAAACATAACAAAACAGACTATATTGAATTCACTTTTATAAACGTTTTTATTCCCTGTCATAGAGGACCAGTTTGAAACCATGTTTTTATAATCTTTGACTCAGGCTGCGGCTTTGCACATGCCACGGCAATTACAAAGTTCCTGATAATTAATCTATTCCTCTGTGCTAATTTGGCTGATGCTTTGCTTCAAGATGCGATTGCTTATGGATAAGAAAACAGCAAAAAATTCAGCTTTTTCTGTGTTGCAAAGCTCTGTCAGAATTTATCTTCTCTTCAGATCTACATGGAAGCTACACTTTCACACATAATGTAGAAACAAATTCTTTAAAAGTTTCAAAAAATTAAAGAAATCAAGGTCTGTATTTTAATCAAAGGCCCATATTGAAGCCTGCTCTGTAAGTCCTCAGCACCTCAGGGAAATGTCCCAATAGTTGGGCTGTTGACTGACTGGGGAGACTTGCACAATGATACCATTTTGGAGCAGTTTAGATCTGTGTAAATGTGTATTCACTTCACGGAGGAATTTAGCTTGTGTTTCCAGCAACGCACAAAAATCCCTTGACCTCAGGGCTAGTGTTTTTCTGGGGAAGTGAATGCATTCTTTTACAGTGGAGAAGTTCTAACAAAATGGCTATTTACAAAAAAAAGGACTATGAAAACTTCAATTCTGGCAAGCTTACACCTGATGGAGCTGATTTGGGCAAATGCTCTGAGAACTGGAATATGTGACAGTTATTGGGTTGACTGTCCTTCTCCACACACTTGTGAAAATGCTGACAGTTTTGTTTTTCAAATCTCTACGTAAAATGTGCCTATAATTTAAAAAAAAGTTTTTCAAGCAAGTAAAATTATTTCCTGTCATTCTCTATAGGTGGGGGAAAAGCATTACTGCTTTTGCAGACAAGACAAAAAGGACAAAAGAAATTTTTGTCCTATTTTCCAGAAACACAAGCATGTCAAGCCCAATTTATCTAATCCATGACATGTTGGATGCTCCAGGCTGCATCTACGGAAATAGATAAAGGCTTGTCCTCCACAGATTTAATGAATGGGAATCCCTGCCCCTGGCTAATATAAATCGTTCTTGTTGGTGGATAATTCTATTGATTACAGTCCAGTTACATTTACACAAGTACACACAAGAATTTTCTGTAAAGCAGCACTAAATTTGGGCCAAAAAATGCAAACCTAGTAATATGTACACATTTCTTTAAGCTGTCTGAAGTTATGACTTTTCAGTTTTTTCCATGTCCTCCCCTGGTGTTCCTTAAAAGCATTTTACTATCACGTGACATAACATTATTCCATAAAAAAGCCACATGTGATTATTCACTCTATTCAGAGCTTTTACCTCATGCAAAAAGCAAAGAAATTTTTATAGGGTCTGATACATATTTTACTATAGTATTTTACATGTAGGTTTTATAGGTTCTGATATATATTTTACTCTAGGGTTTCCTGAGTCGACCACACAGCTTGTAACTGTAAACAGAAGGCTCAGACCAGTATCCTGTGTATCTTGGTTACCACTTAATATGTGCAAAAATCTAAAAGAAAAAAAAAAAAAACAAACCAAACAAACAAAAACTCCAGGGGGAAAACCACCCCCCTCAGGGATAGGAAAGGTGGCAAGGAGCAGTCTGCATACCAATGTGCAGATTTCACTGCTGGCTGGGGATACCAAGGCATGGTTGAAGGGACAAAATCTCCTTTTTTACATAGGCCAGAAAGAGCCTGAAACCCTCTCTAAAGAAAAAGAAATGTGACAAAGTCTCAGGTAATAGTATCTTTCCTGGACTGCTCTTCAGTCAGCCTGGCTATGTTGTGTCCTCTATCAAACCATCTTAAAATTTTATAGCCCCTGTTCCAGGAACCAAACACAGAAAATGTTATAAAACATTTAAATAACATTTTAGAGAGAGCTGTGCTTGCTCACACAATCTCACTAGCCAAAATAGTTACTTCTAGCCCTATGTAACTATTAAAATTTTACATTGTGCGTATCAAAAATCAAATTTGGCATTCACTGATTTTGCCCTCATAGTTATTAATGGTCTATAATTCAGCATTTCTTGAAATAACTCTAAATATATATTGAAACAGGCCTAGTATAAAATCAACCCACCTCAAACATTTCAGTTTGTTGTAGTCAAAGGTCATTTGTCATCTACCTTCTTCCTAAGGTGTTCGAAAAGATCAAGCCTTGGGCACACACAAGACACTAAAACTTATTCCACAGGGAAAAAAAGTCTCAACTGGCATGTTTTATTTTTAAGCCTTTCTCTGTTGGAGAGGCAAAAATAAAATAAAATCAATAACTTTGATTCTGTTGCATTACACAATTATTTGAGAGACACTTAAGGAAATGTGGGGGTTTTAAAGGCATTTCTAGCAAGCCTTGTAACCATGATAAAATAGAATACAGTACCAAGAGGAGAAAAATTCCAGTGTGCACTTTTCTGATAATTCATGTAGAGCAGAAGGATCAGGATCTTGCCTCTTCACAATTTTAAGTCTAGCTATTATAATTCCAGATGTTATTGAATATATGTACAGCATACATGTGTGTGTGTATACGTATATGTATGTGTGTGTGAATATATGTGTATGTATATATATATATTTGCTCTGATCCATGTTAAGTCATTGCATTGTTTTGCTTCAATTATATGGAATGAAGACCTAATAAAATTCAACTTTTTTGCATCACAGCATTTGACACATTTCTAATATTTTTATTACTTTTTCAGATTAAAACAGAATAGTAACACCTAAATTTAGCCAACAGGCTTTATCTAATTTAATTTTGTGTCAAGTGTTTCAGGTAACTTCTCAATATGATTTTATGGCTTGAGATGAGCAAGTCACCCCTTCTACAAAAATTAAAACCTTTGAATTTTAATGAATTTGGCTTATTAACCTGATCAGAAAAATCTTACAAAACCTAAGAAGCAAGGAGGACAATGCAAGAGCAAAGAGCCTTAACAGAACCATGTGTTGACAAGCTAGATCCCTCCTCCCATCCTCCCACTCTGCTGCTAAGGAGTGAAGGGAGCCTCACATACTGTAATCATCTTTGCTTTCCGTAAGAGGTAATCTCACAATACATTTTTCACAAATGAAATTATATTAAACCAGTGAAGTGAGCCAACCAATTGTCAGATTGCTATTGAAATGAAAGGATTTGGTAAGCCAAAGACAAATTTCAATCCTACAAATACTTTTGCACATATTTAACTATTCCAATCCCTCAAATCAGTGAAACAGTGTCAGAAAAGTTAATTATTTTTTAATTCAGAAGTGCATGCAGGAGTGGAGTCCATTCCATATTTGTGAAACCATCTGACTAAACATTCAAAATGTTGCATAGCAATGAGTTTTAAACAAAGAGATCTGCTATTCTACTAGAAAAGAATTAAAAATTTGCCAGGGGTTCTGAATTTGAAGGATTAATCAAAACCCCAAATACAGCACACACATCACTATATACAAGAGAATTTGCTTGTATAATCCAAAATTTGTCACTGTTTTCTTTAAAAACAAACTCACAAAGTACCAAGATACAAAAGAGAAATACATGATGAAACTATAAACAGCTGATGAAAATGAAGATACTCTAAGTATATTGCCAAAGATGCAAGACGACGCCCATCCCTTCTTTCTGATGTTATTTTAAAAAATTCAGAATGATTCAGTGACAAGAAAATACTTCCTGTGACAAGAAGATGCTTCCTGTATCTAGAAATGGCACTAAAAAACTCCGTAACCTTACTAAAAAAAGACAGTGTGTTGAGAAGACAGTTCCTCTATGATTCCAGTGGCTTAAGGGGAGTTACACTGGGTATTAGTCTGAGCTGAGATACTAAAGGACAATTATTGCAGCACACTGAATCTGCTTAATTAGAGGTATCAATTCAAGTAATGAGGCCATTTTGCATGCAAGCCTCCAAGAAACCTGAAACCAAACACGGCTTGCATGTATAAGGGTTGCATTCCAGAGCTTAAGCTCAAGCCAATTTTACAGATCTGGAGTTGCAGCTAAACATAAATCACCTGATTCACAGCAGAATGTTTTGGGCGTGTTAACCTGAAACACTGAGAAAATTTCAGCAGTGTTGGCCAAACCATGACAAAATTCAAGATCTGCACAATCTTCTTCAGCCTTAAAATGCTGATGCTGGCACGGTTCTGTTGTCCACACATCTGCACTAGGCTGGGACCTTACAGCTTCTGCTCCTCGAAGTTGAACACATGGTATCTGTATCTTCACAAATCTGCTGCCTTTGTTTCTGCTTTACAGAAAGACTTGATTTATCATCTAAGAAAAGACTCCCCAAAGCTGTATTTCTGGCTATTCTGTTTCACTTGGACTTGGGCAGTATACATGGTAATTTTGTCTAAATATAGATAAAATTTAAATGGGGAGTGATAGGATTTCTTTATTACACTCCTCAGACAGCTAAATTGTACTTAAAGTACATTGACAAAACCTAGAGCACAGACAGCTGTTTCATGTTGCTATGTAGTTCTGTTGCTACCACATGGCAAAAAAATTTACATTTTATTTCTCATTTAACTGACCATTTAAGTTCACAGAAAGCATCAAATGACCCAGGTGTTCAGCTACATGAGTATGTACAGTTCCAAAAATTGAGAAAGTAAAATAAATCTCTGTGCCCAAGGTCAAGCACCAACTGTATTAACAGAACTCTTATGAAGTTTTAGAGGTTGCCTGTAGCCTTGGGATTGCAGCAGGGATACAAAATAAAACAATGCAGAGTTCATCTTTAGGTTGCTACGCTGGGTATTTTTCAACATATTTTTGTAGAGCATTGTCAAGACCATGCCTGGTCATGCTACTAAATTGGTAAAGTCAGACTACCAAGGCTGGTCAAACCTGAAGAACAGCAAAACAAGACTGAAAAAATTCAGTGTAATTCAGTGTCTGACAGCCTGAAGTAAACAAACCACTTGCTGAGAATTTGGTTCCCACAAAATATCAATTTCTTGCATTTATAAGGCCCTTCAGTGTTTCCCTACAACTTCCTCTGCAGATGTAAGCAAATTGGTTTTAGCCCAAATGAAAAAATAAAATTAAAAAACCCAAACCAACTTGAAAGCCCCTTGTGTTAGGTTTACCACCTCACATGATTTCAAGATTCTTTCTGTTCACTGAAAGCAAGGAAAAGTTGGCATGAGCTATTTCCTAGAGCTATCACACACTGAAAAACCCACATAAAGCAGTAAATGCCTATACACACCCAAGGGGACTAGAAACTTTAAATTTTTGTCATGGAAATCTATTTTTGAGAACATTTGCTTAATTTCATGGTTTTGCTCTAACAGCATGGGCAATGGCTTCTTATTGGACATGATTTAGCACAAGATTTTATCTCTTTACCCCTAAAATTCACTATAAATTTCAAATTTGCTATATATTATAGTAGTATAATGTTATTTGGCAATTTCAAATTCAAAGGTGAAACCAACTTTCTAATTCCAAATTACAGTTTCCTTGTCACTAAAAACTATTACAATTTTTATACACGTCCATTCAGTAGCTCCAGACACACAACTGCAAATGTCAAAATCCTGCAGACTAGAAATGAACTTCTCCCACATGCAGCTTTTTCTGGCTGAGCTACAAACCCACAGAAATGATAGCTTGATATGATTTGTGGTCAGAAACTTCAACAGAGCTGTATGAGATGATGCTCTAAGAAAAATGTTAAGCCTCCTCTGCTAGTGAGGGGGTGGGGGTGAGGGAGGTGGTGAAGATAAAAAACCCCAGATATTTCTTATTGCTGCTCTTCTGCTTAACTAAGGGAGTCTGTTGACTGAAGGAAAATCACCCCAAATTACTAAACTATTCAATTAATTATCTTGTTTTTTTAATGATATTGCCAATAATGTGCCTTAATGAGGCAAAAAAGGAGTTCAACAAGGCATTGGAGTGGTGGCCCCCAGGAAAGTAAATAAAACTAAAATAAAAATAGGAATTTTGTGAATTAAGAGTTACTCTACAAACTTGTACATAAACAGGAAAGCTTGCAAGCCACTATCCTACACATATAAATGAATTCCTTACAAATGTAAGGCAAAGAGGGAATTGGTTTAGGCTTAGGTGTGTATAGAACTAAACAGTCCAGTTGACTCAAGAATGTCACATTATCCTTACTGGCATAGATGACTTGGTAACAGAAATTAATAAGGACAATAATGACTGTACATGTTTGCAGTAGAAAGCTGCATGCTAAGCTTATAGAAAAGAGGATTGTAGTTTTAAAACACTTCCTGAAAAGAAAAAAAAAGAAAAAAAAGGGTAACTTTCATTGCCTGTTGATTCCAGAGGCTTTCTATGGAAACCATCAAAGCTGAGGTGGACAAGGGAATGATGGAGCCTAGCCCCACACGTATTCAGAGCTCCTCTAGCATGGTGACACCTGCAGCCCTGCATTCCCTCCTGCAGATGCATCTTCCCAGAGGTGGGACTCCCCACACAAAGCCAATGAAATTGAAATTATCCAACCATCCAAGCTCATATTTCCATCACATTCATTGCCCCTTCCTGCAAAGACAGAGGGAGCACCTATTTAAAGAGGATCTGCAACCCAAATAGCCAAATCCTTCACCATCACTGGATCATGCTGCCTCTACCCCAGGCCCACTGCCCAACTGGCTGCCAGAGTTTGACTACACTGCTGATGATCAGTTTTAAGTTTTAAAAAGCATTTAACTTGCATTTGAAATGACTGGAGACATTAAACACAACTGTCACAAATTATTTGGCAGTTACCTTAATTAGAATAGGTCTAGCTTAATATTCCAGCACAGCTGAAACTCTTACTTTTCTGGGGGCCATGGAAGTTTCCCAGGATGTTAGGTCCAGGAAATGAAATTAAGTTCAAGCAAATCTGTTAGCACAGTCCAACACTTTCCACAGTTCATTACAAATAATAATTACTTTCTGAAATATCCTCCTTCTCCATGAACAGATCTGACTCAGTAAAAACAGTATCAGTGAGGAAAGCTCAATTTTTTTCTGAAAGACCCTTGAACTTACAAGAGCTTTTTTTGATACCTGCTAGCAGTTGCCATACGTACATTATACCAACAGTTTTCAAAAGCTGCCCAACTTCTTTCAGACAAACCATCAATATTACCTTAACTAATTTACTACTACAATCAGCTCCCTACATTATTTAGTAGAATAGAATATGGCTACAGAAAAACTTGCAAAACTGGAAATCTGCCCATCAAAGGCACCTCACAAAGATTTTTAAAAAGATTAACCTATTCATTATGGTAAATATTCTCTGACAGTATTAACCATCTATTGCTGTGAGCATCTAGAAAGGGCTAACAGCTTATAATTACCATTATTTCTTCTTATCTTTGTGATTTGGAAGATATTAGCTCAGCTGGAGTCTCTCAAACAGATATTTGATATAAAATATTCATAATTCATTTGACTATATACTGAGGTCAGATAGCAATATTTCTGTTTGCAGATGAATCTAAAGTGAGCTTTGTATTGCTGAAAATGTGCTGGCATAGCTTTTAACACAAAAATACCCCTATAATAAATAACAATAGAGTATCATGCAATTTTTATCTTTGTAAATGTTCCCATGAAGAAATGTTCCTACTAGAAATGCACAAAAAACTTATACAAATCACATAAACACTGTTAGAAAAAACTGAGGGATATTTTAAGAGTATTAATTATTAATGTTTTTCAATGTTAAGTATCATCAAAGACTGCCTACTTGAGACAGTTCTGTTTTGTTTTTCATCCCTACACTGAATCAATCTTCTGGATACATTTTGCTTTCTTTTTTTAAAATAGGGCAGGGGATAGTAAAAAGTGAAAATAAATTAATGTTCCACACATCTGCATTTTTTCCCTGAAATCTGTGGAATTTTCTGGGTGTCACAGCGACATGCAGCATCATCATTTATGGTTTTCAGAATGTTAATTTCAGACTATTTAAATTTTTTTTCTTCCCTGTGTGTTGAGGGTAGCATGTGATGTTAATTCTGCTTCAAGCTAGTGGCAAAACAGAGCAGTTTTGTTTGGTCATCTTGGAGTGTTTGTGGAGGGTGGTGCTGCCAGTACTATTTTGCTGCAGCACCAGGAGGCCACCCCACTTTACCTGCTGCCTGCCTTTCTCTGCCAGCAGAGTCTATACACATTTCACACACTCTAAGTTGTTCCACAATCACATTTTGATTGTATCCACAGTGCTAGAGAGATTTGCAGCGTTGCTTTGATTGCTTTTTAATGTGTTTTCAGCCTTTCCATGTTTGTTTATTACATTTGGTAAGTTCATTCACAGGAAGGAGAATATCTGTGGGGGTATTTGTGTAGTGATGTCCCTCTTTAGGGCCATTGATCCTTTCAACCTTGAAAACCTGCATGTTCTCATGCAGGTAACCTATTGCATGCATTGTTAGAGTGTGTAGAGCTAAATGTTAATATGGATGGAGTGCTAAATAGCATTGAGTAAGTAGGTTTGTCACCTAAACCTATGCAGGAATATATATTTTATGTTCTACAAAAATACTGCAAAGGATTGGGAGAAAAAAAAAAAGAAAAAGGGCAAAAGCATTAGGAATTTATAAATGTGATGAAAATTTTTACTTCAACCCAATTGGGAAAAAAAAAAAAAAAGAGCAGTTATTTTGAAACCTTCTTTAATGAAGAAATAATGGGGAGAGAAAAATTATACCATGTAGACCAATGCAATTTCCAAGTACTCGGAACTACTAAGATTTAAGCCCAAGAATCTAAACGTGTTATTAGGAGGCTGTTGCAACTGCCCTAGCACTGCCTGTGGAAAGGAGGACCAAACAACCAGTTTTACAAGGCAGACAGACTGTGGTCAGGATTGGCGAGACAAATGTTTGTAAATTATTACATCACGTCTTGAGTGCTGAAATCTTGTAAGGATACTAGAAATACAGTTCAGTGGCTTTATAGTACCCATGTTTGTGTGGCTACCATGCCCTCAGTCAGAAGGAGACAAAAAGCAAAAGGATTTAAATATATCCTTACATATGCATACACAACTTTTTATGGCCTGTTTGGCTTCTTAGAATTTGTCCTTTACAAACACTGGAATTGCAAAGTTAAAGAGGAGATTATGTAAATTTTGACATATGTCTGCAAAGTTATTACTTTTTTCTATGCTACCTAAAAGCAGACAAGCTATGCAACTTCCACTGTTGAAAAATTTGCTGCTTACAGCAGCACAATTTACCAGCAATAATAGAAAAACAGAGAAACAGTGTGCTTGCTACATAATAGTCACATATCTGGCAAACTGAATGCACCTGTTACATTGCTGGTTTTGACAGGAGGTGAGTGGATTTGCTATCACAGGTAAATACCAGCGAACAAAACCTAATTTGCTAAACATTGCTCTATAGAGACAGTAGACCCTCAGGTCACTACTGAAAAATGACTTGGCTTAGCAAAAAGAACACTGATATTCCTTGCAGTGCCAAGACTGCCTTCCTCTCCACCTGCTCCTTCCTTTTGCATTCACAGTTGCAGATCTGGTCAAGGTTCTGTGTTTTTTGACTTGGTTTTCTGTGTTGGCTTTTTCTTTTTTCTTTTCATTCAGTATTGATCCTTAGTGCAATGATGGGTAACAATATCGGAAAACACAATCATTATCTCCCTCTATCTTCATAACTTACTACACTCCATAGTAAACAAACTGAGTAAACAAGGTCAACAAGAACAAAAGAAGCTGAGAAAATTTTCATTGCTTTCATTTGAATGAATTGTCCATCTGCTTTTTCAATTACAGCATAAAAGTAAATAAATGAGAGAACCGCTATGAAGTAACACTCAAAGAGAAAATTAAGCCTAGCTTTTTTCTTTTGTTCTCAAGAAAGAAGTTTTAATATTCAGAGGAGGTTTTCTAGAATAAACCTGCTTTTAAGGTTCTATCTTGTCTTCTGATAGAGAGAATTGGGGAAGAGACTGCTGGTTTGCATTGTAATAAAGAGAACACATAAACAGCACGCAGCATAAAAACTACCAGTATGAGCCAAAGCCCTTTGAGACCCTAAGCATATGCTAAAATTTCAAACAGCCATGCCCAGAGTTAGCAGACACAGTCAATCTCATTTTTCTATCTCCTGTAACTGCTTCAGAGATGAAGATACTATACATTATCAAACCCCCGGAGCTTTTCAAGCTTTACTTGAAAAGCAAGTGTTACATTATGGTTTTAAATTCTGAAACCTGCAGGGACTACAAAACAGAGTAAATTAGTTGGCTTGGTAAAAGATCCAGGACCTCATCTCATAGTGATGAAAGAATTTCTCAGGATTTCCAAACAACTGGTTCAGCCAGCTAGCAGAGGTATAAAAAAATATAAATAGGTTGATCTAACCCCACCTTTTTAAAATAGATGGGGGGAGGGAAATAAGGAAAAAAGGAGGAAAAAAAGGCAGAGGGAGAAAAAGTACTTTTGTTTAGACATCAGATAAGACTCAAGATGTCTATTCTTTCAAACCTGAAGAAATTTAAAATTAATATTATTTTAAGCATCAAAAGAGACAGAACTGTATTATCACACAATAATAATCACTGTATTATTAACAAGAGGCAAGTGTGCATAGTAATTGAAGTTTCATAAGAGCCTCCCTTACAATTCCAATCTGAAATTACAGTTACATTCTCATATTTTACATTTGATCCAGACCCTTGCCAATTACTTTAAGCTGTCGTTCCATGCTTAAGATTGCAGTAACTCTTTATGGGGAATATGTACACAGAAAAAAAATTGTCTAGGAGGAACATGATCATGAGCATGAGACTGATGAGATGAAGGAAGTGGTCAACAAAATGAGCAAGAAGGTCTGAGCATATGAGTCAGTAATGCAGCTTCATGTATTAGATTTTTCACCCCTAAGTAGATTTCTCAAAGAAGTGTTGCTAAAATAACTGAGCACACAGGCTGACCTACAGAATGTGGTTTTGCCATATAATGACTGAGCCCTACAATAGAGGAAAGCTTCTTTCCACTTTCATCCCCAGCAATTTAATTCAAGTGCAATCTTGGCCACTTCAAGCTTTGGTATTTCTCTCTTTTGCTGTATTTTCTCTGAATGTTACCAATCATCTATGCAATTTCAGCTGCAAAACTCATCTTTGCAGTATATTACATGTAATATCTCCTTTTTAAAAACGGAAGCCCTTATGACCTCTATTGTATTTCAAGAACTTTTCATGATCTAATGGCAAATTGAAATATTTCCTTTTCCCAGTCCAAATATATTTCTCCTTTTTCAAATACCACCACCTTCTTCAGCGCAATGAGAAGCAAAATCTTTAAAGGGTTTCCTGTAACCTGATTAACATTTTTGTAATTGCAAGAATTTCTAGAATTGCCACTAGATTATGAAACAAAATCCAAATAACGTGGAAGGATATTTGCACACAGGCACAGACACATATCAGCCATATGACTCTAATATACATACAGTCAAAGGCTCTCATTATTTGAAAATACTTTGTAAAAATTTATGTGTTGCCTTTTAGGAAAAAAAATAAAACAGATGCATGATATCACAATGAAAATTTTAAAAATCTGGTTTCTTCTTAATTTAATTTCTCAACAGAAGAAAGACAGTTCTTGGGAAGGAATGCAGGATTAGACTCTACAGTTAAAATATGCACAGACACACATCCACATGAGCATGTGAGCGCACACACACTTTGTTAAAGGACCTTCAGCTGAAGCAACTGTGATCTAATCTTCTCTAATGGAGCAGGAAGCCACTGATTCCAATTTTGGGTTTGGAGCAATTCTGTCACCCACAAGAAAAGTCATACTTGGAATGACTTTTTTTTTTTTTTGTCTGTGAAATGGCAAAAGGACCTTTTGTTTAAGGCAACATACTGAATGTATTTTGAAGCATTTCAAATTAACAGTTTCTGTAACAGAAACTAAAAGGGTGCAATCTAGCACAGAGCAGTTTCTGAAAGTTCAAACAGGATTTTTTAAATTGTTATTACGTATACATGCATTAATGATTATTCAGTGCTTCAAGATATGAACTTCACTGCCCAGGAGGCTGTAATGTTCCAAATATAAACATCAGGCTCCTGCAGTTTTCAAGATCCTATACATTGGCTTGCTCAGCTGAATTCTTCTGTCACACACAGCATCCATTATATATTAACTACACTTTCTTATTGCAGATGGCTGGTGATAAAACACAGTTAGTAATCCGGTATCTGTGCTTCTCAAAACGTTTTAAAAGAACAGCCTTATCAACACCGATTCATCCTGACTTAAATGAAAACAGAAATGGTACTAAAGGCCTCCACAGTGTCTAACCTAGAAGGAAATATAACCTCCTAAAAACAAACCGGTAACAACCAAATATTTTCATTGAAACAAAAAAAAGCCCCTGTTTCAGCAGTTGGTCAGTTGGCTTGTACGTGTGTTTTCTTTAAAGAGGTGATGAGATTCGGGGTGTGGGGGGAGGAAGTATTCTTTTTATTCCATGACTCATCCAGCATGAATCTCTTAAAGAAAGTGTTCCAGAAATAAAAAGTGATATTCAGAATAGTAGCATGCATGCAGATGAACTACTACATTCTGCAACATTGACTGAAAAAAAGACCCTAAAGATTAAAACAGCCACCATACAAACAGAAATGTTATGGCATTTTTGGGTAAAATTGTTTCCCTTTATGTTATATATAGTAATTTCCATGCTAGTATATTAATTTCCTGTATAATGTGAAACATTGAGAAGAGAAGTTACTTAAAACAATAATAGGTTCAGAGGAGGCAGGGAGGGAAGGGAAAAAAAAAAAGAAAAAAGAAAGGTACAATTTTCTCCTTTTTCCCTCTCCCTTTTTTGGTAAATTTTAATTTTAGAGTTTCTTTGGGTTGTGCTTCTTCAGTAAGGCCAATGTATGGGGGCAGTGATTTTTTTGGTGCTGGGGGTGAAGGATTTGCTTTGCTCTCGGTTCCAGCCAGGCTCGCCGAGCCCTGAGGACCCGTGCTCACTGTCCCAGAACCGCAATATCACTGCGGCGTTCCCTCCGTGGAGCGATGCAGGGCACACACAGCAGCAGCAGCAGCAGCTCTGCCCCTTCCCCTGGCCCAGAGCACTCCCCACCTGCCCCAACCACACTGGCCACCCCAGCCCCAGGGGCGGCTGCGGGGCCACCGTGCTCCAGGACAAGGCAGCTCCTGCGGCCGCCCGCGCTGCCAGGCCCAGGAAGGCGCGCTCATGGCGAGGTGGCCAAGCCAAGGTGACAGTGGCCAGTGGAGCCTTTCAAGGTAGAGGTGCAGCTCTGGCCATTAGCCACAGCAGAGTCCTCATGCTGAGCAGGACTGGAGGAGGCTCTCCCTCATCAGCGTGCAACATCAGCGCTGTGGCACTGAGAGCCACCCACCATTCCTCCTCTCGGAACGGCTGAGAATGGTCACAGCTGACTTTTATCTTATGCTAAATTATTAACTTGGCTATAAATGCAGGCAAAAGTTGCTTTGAGGTACATATGTATGTTCTTAAGCACAAAACCACTCCGTATGATAACACTTAACAGAAATGTATTATTTTCATTGGCTTTTGGCTTACTCCATAAACACACTACATCATTTCGTAGGATTTTTATTACTATTATTATTACAATCCCATATTCCTATTCAACTTGAAATGATGAATGCAAAATCAATACAATAAGTAACAAATGTATCCACGGTGACCAAACAACAAACTCAAAAGCACAGCACGGTGAGTGAAAATTAGCAGTTCTTAAAACAACTACATCACAATTCAGTTGCACTGTAAAAGAACGGCTCATAAATTTAGTAGAGTTACAATGAGCTTAATTATTTGAAAGATCAGCTCAAAAAGTAAAATACACATAGTAGGATGTAAGATAAAGAAGAATATCTTATTGGAGGCTACAGCTTTAAAGAGAGAGAGAAACATGATTACAAATTCCCGAATTTAGCAACTTCTCTCTCTGACAGTTAAAAAACTCCCTTCACCCATTAACACTTGCTCTATAACAATAATGCTATCAGAGGGTTAGGTCTTACTTTCCATGGTAATTTTCAGTATTTCTTTCAACCTTAATGCTGCACACATGCATTCCCACTCTGCCACCTCACATCAGCAGCAATTCAACAAGAAGGCCCAGAAAAGCAAACAAGATGCATAGAAACATACAGAAAAATGCTTTCCTTTTCTTCCCTTTCTATGCTTATGTGGCCCACTAGTTGCATGTTTGGATTTAAAAAAACACCAAACAAAACAACAACCCCCCCAAAAATCCTACAGAACTCTTTATTAATATTTAAAGGAAAGTACTTTTTTTTTTCCCTTAGAAAAATAAAATTCCAATATTGTCTATGCGATGGCTGCAGCCATTTGAAATCAAAGTAGGTGCACGATGTACGCAGTCAGGCTTTCATCTGGCTCAGTGCAATACTGCTTTGTGCAGTAACAGGGACAGGTGAGATTACAGATGTTCTTCCTTCTCACTGAAAGTGCAGGAAAATACCCAGAATAATAAGAAAATACCCCAAATAACCACAGGTAAATAGCCCCCAGCTCACGCTTTCTTATGCAAAAGACAGGAACAAGAATGTTCATTTAAAACTTAATATTGAAGGAAACTTCAGACTGAACACAGCAGACAGAGAACCTGCCTAGCAGAAACTTTCAGCTCTGCTCTCAGTAGTGAAATTCACTACAAAGCACACCACAGTTTTTTTCCATTTAAGAACTTGTGTTGCACCAGAAAACAAATAAGAATATGATACAGCGATTTTTATTTTTTCCAAGTAACTCCAAAAAAAGTTTGATCACCATTACATGCTTCTGAAAATTACAGACAGAAAAAAAAATTAAAAATCCAATACCATGCAGCTAACATGTACCTAATACCCTAACTCTATAACTTCAGAAAACTGCAACTTCTAATCCCACACAAGAAAAACTGATTGTTAAAAAAAGCCAACCAACCAAAAAAACCATCGATCTTGCACTTGCAGTTCTGTTGAAGGTAGAAAAATACTGGAAAGAGATGAATAGCAAGTTAACCTGGCTTCTTTAATGGTGAAGAGACTTAATCCAAATTACTCAAACCTAAAAACATATTGCTTGCCTATTCCTCCTCAGTCTTTTGAAAATGTAGTAAAGCTAAAATATTGAAAATTTATATTTGAACACTGAACAGTTTTCACAACTCAACCAATTTGTATATATCTTTCTGCTAGGTTAGTTTACATCTAAATCTATCGGCTTTCATAATTGATGTATTTCACTGTTAAAGACAAATCACACATACATGCATAGTCTTCAGTTTTATGAAAATAAGAAGACAGTGTTTACCATGGCAAAAGGCATAGTACTTTTTTGACAGAGCTGAGAATATTACAAAAGTTCTTCCCTTAAAGCTGGAAGTGAACTCCTGATTCAATATTTAATGAAACTGAGAAAGCTGCTGAATGTCCCAGAAATCCTTCAACTCCCTGCTCTCTGTTCATTCTAAGTACTATGCTGCTATAAATTAACAGTGAGACTAGATGAGATTTCAAGAAGCCAAGAATAGCATTTTTCCATCACACCACCAAATTCTATATTTTGTTTTTCTTTGCTCTTTAACAGCACTAACTTGCAGCATTATATTGTAATCGTACATCCCAGCCCAGTACTGCAGCACTACATTGCTCAGACATAGCTCTACACTCCAGCATGTTTTTAGGGTATGCAGCCAGCTCAGCTGTAAGCTGAAGGAAGATTTCTGTCAAGCAACAAAACTAAACTCTGCACAAATATTTAACAGATCCAAGACCCCTAAAGGCTTAAAATAATAGGCATTTTGTGGCATGCTAGGAGCCAACTCCACACCGGTGATGTGCACAATGCAGGGTACTTGGCAATCGCAGCACTGCAAATAAAACATTGTTTCCCCTTTATACCTTGGAATTCTTCAAACTAAAAGCTGAATGAAATACTGAGGTTTGCTGTGCCTCCCCAGCACTGACAGTGCAGCAGCAGCTCGCCCATTACATTAAGTTCATCTAAAACTTCCCATGCCTCACAAGCATTTCTCATCCCCTCTCAGCAGATGGAACACAAGTTCATTTAAAACAAACCTAGCATGAGTTCATCTTATCTAGCTTGTTTTTCAAAGCGCTAGAACTACGCAGTAGCCCACTCAAACAGAAAATTTCCCAGACAATGGAATCCTTTCAAACTGCACAGCCGGCAGGATTCCCCAGTTGTCAGTTTTAGGTGCGTGCCAGCACGAAATGTTCTTGAATCCGAAATCTGTAATAATCACTCCTATTGATAATGTGAGCAGAAGCAGAATTACATGACGGTTAACACTTACCAAAATACATTATGTTTCTCATTAATCATGCAGTCAGGATCCCACGGCTGTGTATTCAGCATTAGCTCCTGCACAGGGCTGACATGTAAAACAGAGCTTTTTCATTCTACATTATGTGGAAATTTCCCAGCACGAGAAGCGTGAGAGAGCAGTGTGCCTCCTCAGGATGAGCGCTTTGCAGGCAGTCTTATCCCTGATACAATCCCTGTCTGATTTAGCGTTTACTCCGGCTGCATGCTGCACTGCCCATTCTTACTGTAATCTGACTCCTCCTTCTGATGTCCTTGCTGTGCCTGTGACATCAGGACTAAGAGTACTACAAACAGATCTTTTCGTTTCGAGCTCGCAACGACATGCTCTTATATCCTGGTTAACCTAACACTGGTTGTGGACAAAAAAAAAAAAAGCCCTTCTAAAATTATACAGGCTTTTTTTTTCTTGGCAGTAAACGCGTCTAGTGACATAACGTGCTCAATTACATAATAGATGGGAAAGACAAAGCGTATATTGTTAGTGTATTTTTCTTTGAAGGGCAGGCTCCAGGAGAAGCTTTGAGTGCCTCAATACCCCAACTTCAATAGAAGATAAAGATGCCTGGCACTTTGCAAGATCATGTACCCCTTAAGATTTTTTTTTTTAAATCAATAGTTCCACTTCAATAAACAATTTCAACCCAAATGTTGGATAAAAAACAAATCTGTTTCTATTTTTTAAAAAGCAGCTGGCAAATAGGTAGTTCAATTTCAGTACAGCTGAACTGATTTTTTAAATGACAATTTCTTCACCTGAATAACAAAGCATGAAGTCAGGAGACATACGACAAGAGGATCTGCGATGGAGTTTACAACCTTTCACCCTCCAGGTCTCTAGTTGCTTTCTGGCCCAGGTTGATAAGTCATTAGCAGCTGGTAAGTATTCTATTATTCTGTGGCAAATGGAGAGGTCCAAAGTTTGTAAATAGGTCCCCACACGGTCCCTGATGCTACACAAACCAGTTGCAGCTTCAGGGGAAGAAGGACCAAAGAAACACCAGAATTCTGTCAACCATGTACGTGGCAGTGCCTCGGGATGGATCCGACAACATGCTAGTGCAGCAGTGTGGTGAAGACAATGTGGTCTGTATTTATGCACACATGTCTCTTCTCTGAATCAATAGAGGACATTGGTTTCCTGCTGTCAGTCTGGCATGTATCAGTGATAATACACTTATACTAAATAAAGGCAAAAAGTAATGGACAGTATGCTGAAGTGTTTATTTCATTATAATAGGATCTAATGGGATGAATGCTTTCATTCTACAGGAAAGAGGATGACAGGTATAATTCATTTAAAGCTCCACTTCTTATTTGTAAAACCACCACACAATAAGTACTATTTCATGAGGTCCAATCACTTCAGGCAAAATTATCACAGCAGCACCGCAGCCAACGAACGCTCCAGGTGCAGCAGCAGAGGTAAGAGCCCTGGTGTACCTGAGTGCCGCTATGCATCTCTCAGCAAGAGTCCTCTGCAGCATTGCCCTCCTGAGGTTTCATGCCACCTGTATGAATGTTACTGAGATTAAACGCTGACGGGGAACTGGGGCACCAATTTCAGTCCTGTCCCTCACCAGCAGCCCCACTGCTATTCATTTCTGATACCTAGCCTTTCTCAGTGCCCTTTCTTATTTCAGCTGCCCCTAGCAAGAGGCAAGCCCTGAAACAAGAGATCCATGCTACACAAACTCCCAAATAAGCTTTTCTTCACGACTGAAAAGCACACAGTGCAGGAGTGCACTTTGAGGCTACAGTGCAGAAGGCAGGAAGACCAAATCTTCTTGTGTGGGTCAAACTGACCAACAATGTAAGTTAAGCAGATCTTAAATCACAGTGAAGAAATGACATCTAAAAATCCCTGGAGGAAAAAAAAAGCTGTCTAGAAATCATGGCCTATGTTTCAACTACATAGTGTGGACAGCACATAACAGAGGGTTTCCCAGCACATTCCTTTCATTTATTTCATCATTACAATGCTCATTAACTTCTAAAACACAGGAAGGACACCTTGCTAAAAGGGAAAATACCATCCTCAAAGACTGGTTTAAAATGTCTCAGCTGAAACACTCTGATGTTCCCTGAGCAGTAGGTATAAGCTACTATCAGGAGCCTTCTGCAGCACAAGCATTCCCTCCTCTCCCTTCACGGAGGGTAAAAGCTCAGAGAATCAATTCTCTGTGAAATCCTTCAGCTCCTTTTCCAGCTCTGAAGTGCTTTTGCAGAGGCACTGCGTGACGTCCTTTGAGACAGTCTGCACCCAGGCACAGCATTTGCCTGTTAAGCTGCATTTACCCTATCACAGAAAAAAAGGATTGGGGTTATTCTGCCAGGAGTCAAACTCTGCAAGATGTAGGCTACCTCAATGTTCCACAAAGCCAACATGCCTCCTGATTCATGCCATGGGAACAGAATGCTCATGTCTGTGTAGATGTGCAATTAGTGCTCAGGCAAGGACCTTGCTGCCTTTCAACACCCCTTCTTGAAATGCTGTTCTGCTACAATACCTGTACCAGTTTGGTGGTGTCTGATGGCAGGTCAGATCCTTAGGCAATGTAAACACCAAAGTGCCTTGTGTTCTGACTGATATGTTCTCCACTACTTGGCTCTGAATGTTACCTCTAGTTTTGTTCTGCCCTGTAGGATGTAAAACAAGAAGGACAACCTCCCTCCTCCCTATTGCATCTTATTTGTGTTCTGAAAGTAAGTATGCAATTAAAGTAAACAAAGAAACTGAAACAAGAACTTCAATTTCTTTTCATTTCAACTACTGAAATGCAAGGTAGGAGGGAAAAATCACTGGAAAGCTTTCACAGCCCAAATTCACATACTCTATGACAAACTCTGCTTTCACTCACACACATACAACATTAATAAGCTGCAAAAAGAAGTAGGGTTTCAAGCAAGGAAGAAAAACTAAATTTTATTCCCTGAGTGGGATATTGTCACTGTCAGTGAAAGCAAGGTTTAGTTTAGTAATTGCAATCCCAAATGGCTGGTGTTTTAATGCAAGCACTGAGGATTCTGCTGAGAACAGCTGTAAGGAAGTACAGTCAGGAGCAGCAAACACTTATGTGTGCCTGGAGATTTGAGTAGACCCAGCCTGTGCATGCAGGATCATGCAGAATGAATGAGCAAATTAGTCCATGATGTCAGCCCATGGTGCAAACTCTCCAACCATCAACAAGCCGGCACAGGTTAACCAGCATTTTACTTTGCTACAGATACCAGTGAACTGCAAAATTATCATATTTTCATGCATGGTTCACATAGCATAAACATAACAAGAATAAAATTACTTCTCCTAAAACAGCTAGCCCTCATTTTATAACAGCATCTCTACCTTGAGTTCTTCTTCCCTTTCTCCCCTTGGTAAAAGCTTTGCCACAAAGGGCAGATTTTCAAAATGTAGAACTACCCACAGGATCACCTCCTTGGAATAAACAAAAAGCACATAGCAGACATGGCCCAGAAGCACAGCACAGGCCCTATACTTGTCCAGACCTGGAAAAGCTACAGATTATTCCCCATATTTGACTTGATCTAGAGACAGAGGGCCAACTTCATGAAGTAGCTCCTCTGTTCTGTGCTTTCTACTGATTTTTATCTATCCAATGATTTAAGCAATGCTCCCATAATAAGTATTAAAGCCACTCACAGGCAAGACTGTTGCAGAGACTAATTAATATTTAACATTAATGCACCCAGTTAACTCCCTAGGATTCCTGGAAAACCCTCTTCCAGTCTTGAACTCTCCCAGGAGGCAACTAATATTAGATTTATACCCAAACTACTACCAATTGGCTTTGATAAATGTCAGTTACCGAGGCTGACCACAGATCATCTCTTGCAAATGCAGAAGCAGATCGAGGAACTCTTTGCTGGCAGAAGTATAATAATAGTCAACAAATACACTAGTGACACAACATTTTAAGTCTATGCATCATGTGCAGTAGGCTAAAAGATGTCATACAACTCAGAGGTTTCCAGATTTTCCTAAAATAATTTTCGTCTACTGTACAGAGAGAGCTATTAGGAACAAAAATTTATTGTAGAAACATTCATTTCTGAAAAAGAAATGGGAGAAACAATCCAAATCACACTTGGCCTATTAATTCATCAAATGCATCCCAAAACTAAAAGACTGTTGCAAGCAAAGTGGGTCTAGAATTTCCAGATAATTTGGAAATTTATGTATTGAAGTTGTTTCATTCCTATTAGTGACCACAGTGCAGAAAGAAAGAACAGCAAACAAGCCACAGCTTTGTAAGCCTCCAAAAGTAATTGAAAATGTTTCCAAGCACACATATTTTTGTGCCTCAAATCAAATATACTAAGTACATCAGCTAGAAGTTTGGTTTGTTTTTATTTTGAAGCCATCTGGAGCAGTTTAAGACATACTACACAATCATGCAGATTTTGTAATTCATTACTAATCTCCTGAGGTTACACTAAAGGATAAGAAGGGAAGGAGCAAGTTACATTTGTATATTTTAAACAACCACATAGGCTCATCTTTGGTTTTGAACATTCTTCACGGGCTAAAACTACCAAATGTGTTTTTTACCCTTGACTCAGAAGTGTCACTTCTGGAAATGTGCAATATTTGTCACCATGAATACCATTTAACTGCAGCAGTACCCGAAGGAACTCTGTACCACAACACGTGAATACAACTGGAGGAACTTAATTAATCTTCCTGTCACTTCCATGATGCTTTTCATTAGTTTAGCTGCTATCTGATCAACTGCTCCTTTCTCTATTGCAAATGGCTAACCAGAACCTCCTATAAAAGCATTTTCAAGAGGTAAACAGGCTCACTTTTGATTCTGAGAGCCTTTACAAAGCTTTGCCAAGCAGACTTTATCAGTTCAGTAACAGTACTTACAGCACTGCTCTTTTTAAGCAACTGGGATTTCCCACATACACAGCTTAAGAAATATAAATAGAAAAATATGCTTTTTTCTAAGCTTAAAGCTACTACTTCTGGTATTTTGTAGTTTGAACATAGATAACATGTAGCAATTGAAAGGTCATATTCTTCTGAATTTCCTTCCAATAGGTATGGATAGTTGTTAAAAAAAAAAGCAGAATGTAGCCAACATAAAACCAAACCCACATTTTGGGCACTGTTAAGTGTTTCACTAAATGACCACTCCTGTCATCTTCTGCTCCTAAGCATGGGACAAGATTTAAGTTAATAAATGTGAATGAATACACAACTGGTGCAGAAGCTTCTTTGACTATGTATATTGATAACAATTTTAAACAGAAATATGATCTTAAAAGCAAACTAGACCAAAAAGCTTGTCTGAATGCATGTCAAATATATTTTCAAACACACCCACATACAAAATGTAATTTTCCCCCCTCAAAAATGAAAACTGGAATTGATGACAACATGTCCAACCTGCATAATCCTCCATTTATCCCTCTTCCCCTTTTATTTCTGTACAGATTTCAGAACAATTTCTCTAACATGTGGAGTTTGAGCATATCACAACCAGACAATTCATCACTACCTCTTGTGAGGTGAATGATTAATTAATGTTTCACTATTTCTGTCCATCTTTCCAACGCTCTCTACAATTTTACAATATACCTTGTAGACTTATCACCAAATTCAGACATTGTATTCTCACAATTTAAAAAACTTAAATTTAGAAATCCAGTTGTTGTACTAAAAAGTTTTGTACAGATTTCACACTCAGGATTTTTTTATTTTTGCACTCTGATTTACAAGATGCATCTGTTGATCTATGAATGGATGCATTTTGCATTTCTGATTACAGGATCAAATTGCCAAACCTGTGCACTTCTATTATTTCTATAATAATTTTTATCAATCAACTTATAAGTCTCAAGTAAAAGAAGAGATAGTATATAGTAAACTCATCTACTCATTCTGCCTGCTTTTACTGTGTTTGATGAAATTAAAATAACAATTTATTACATTATTAATTAGAGATCACCTAATTTAGCTTAAAATGATAAAAAAGCATTTATTGCACAGGTATCAGCCTATGTTTTAAGGTGGGAATGTTTGTTTGGGGCTTTTTTGGGAGAGGGGTGGTGGGTTGTTGGGTGGGGTTTTTTGTTGCTTGTTTGGTTTTGAGTTGTTGAGTGTTCTTTTTTTTCCTTCAACAAGGTGCAAGAACTGGAAATTTTCTCAACACTTCATTTAGGATTCTTGTGTGCAAATTGTCCAGGACTGTTGATTTTAAATAGCCTTTAGTTCAAGCAGCTGCTACTTTACATCTTCCTTTCTTCCCTCCAGTCCTTTTGGAAAGTGCCTTAGCACACTCATTACATGGAGACCGCATCAAGCATTTTTCAAAATATAGGACAAAAATATTTTTTTTACCACTTATGGTGCTTTCAAATCACTTGTAACAATCTTACTATCTCCATCTAGTGGTTTATATGATTAGGACTTTTGCTATTAGTACACTAAAATCGTTTTATTGCCCTTTGCATTGCCAACCACAGAATTTTCATTTCCTGCTTCCAGCTTTCCCTATAAATTTTCCATACTTCTTACTTCTAATTTATATTGATTAGTATTTGATTCCTCTTTTATAATTTTGTTCCAAGTTGTGTGTTAAATTCTAGTTGCTCTGCTAATTTTGTGGCTGAACCAGGAAAGACTTTAAGCTAAAGTTTGACATTTTCTGAACATGAAACAACTTTTTTAGTCATCTAGTGACCTCTAGTAATCTAAGGCAGCATCAATTTTCCTCCCAAGGCTTTTTTAGCTCTTTTCTTCCCAAACATTTCTGCTTCTAATTTTCCTATAAGAAATATCTTGAAACACAAAAATCTGCAACTGATCTTATTTGTATTCTGTTTGCTCCTATAGAACATTAAAAATAAATCTCTTTCCATACCCTTAAGTACCTAAAGGGAAGTATTTCAAGATACATGCACAAAAAAAAAACATTCCTTCACTTTTTTTTATATTGTTCAAAGAAGAAAAGGGAAAAAAAAAAGTAGCAATGCAGTATGATTTTAAGTTTCCCCGTGATCATGAAGGCACTGAGCTGTGGTTCAAGTACTTAACTGCAAGAGGAAAATGCCAGCATGTGCAGTCCCAGTGTGAATGGGTGCAAAGCAGTTTGCTTTCTCTACTGGATTATCACTGGGAGGGAGGCTGGAGCACAGACCCACAGCCAGGAAGGGACACAAACACTGGCAGCTGCACAGCATTACAACTTCCCTCCTGCTTTGGAGAACTGAGATACCCTGCAGCAGCACCCAAAGCAACTGCAAGGTGCCAGCACCATATTTGCAGCTAAGAAGAGGCAGGAGCTTCAGGCATATCCTACTTTAATGACCTTAAGAGACAGCACCTCAACTGAAGTAGCCAGTGCTACAGACACCTCCTGAGGCAACTCATCCCATGATAAATTGTAACCTGACAGGAAGAAATTTCATCTCCAGTGACATAGAAACAGTTAAACTAATCTCACAGAAAACACTATTGCTGCATCTGAATTCCTCTTTCATTTTCAAGGAAAAATTGTTTTAGCTATAACTATCAAAGGAAATGCAAGTCAGAAAGTGCCATGCAAAAAGGGGAGAAGACAATGGCAGTAGGCAAGACACTAATTTGAGGCTATAAAAGGATGCAAGTTATAGAACAGAATTCAACTTTTTATGAGATTGTTTTTAAAAATCTGTACTAGATTTATTCACAGCAGCACTGAATTTGATAGGCCTGTCCAGGTGCAAGCATTTTGTAATTCCACACATGCAAGCTCCACAGCAGAGTGCAAGAAACAAATTGTCATGAAGTGAAAATATCAGCAATACCTCGCTGTAGGTGGGATTTGACTCAGAGACTGACACTTCAGGTTTTATGTGTCTATTTGTGTGTGTACCTGCAATCTGGATGCCTAATTTCCCACCACAGTCAAAGCAGATCAAACTGATGCAGTCAACAAAGTCAGAAGAGTTACTCATTACATCTGGAAATAGACAACAGCTTTGGGTGGCCAAGCAGCTCTCCGAGCTCCATTAACTGTATTGACTGGAGTTTCACCAATCCAAAGGGAGCTTAGGCACCTACCTCACTCCTAGAGACACACACACATGTACACATACACACTCTGCCAGCTGAATCCCAGCCAAGGCTTCCAAATCCCTTAAACAATCTGGGATCCCTGCAGATCACACACACCTACTGAATTTCAACTCCATCTGGGATCACCACAGCAACTACCAACTGTGCTCACCAACTCTAAGCAGCACTTAAAAACAGAACATGAGGAACACCTGCAAGAGAAACAAGCATATAATTTATTCAAGAAGATTTGAATGATCTCCTAAGGAATTAACTATAAATTAGCTTCCTCAGTGAGAGGGGAAATTTCCTGGGCTCTTACGTGACCCTAGAGTGCCTCTATGTTACACTCTGAAAAAAAAAATCAAAGATCAAAAATGTCTGTCTCAAAAATGTCAGGCACAGAAAAAAAGTACAACTCTTGAATGACCAAGCTCTCATCCTACAATAACCATGGTCTGCTAAAATCCCTGTATTTTAACTTTAAATATTTTAACTTAAAGTATTCATGCTTACCTTTAAGAAAAAAAACGGGAGCATGTCACAAAGTTGCTGTTTAGGTGATATAGGCATTTAGTGTTAATAGTGAACAGGAAAAGAATGTTAAAAATCATCCAGAAACTATTTATTTCTTCTAATTTCAAATGTTTCAATATTCTTTTCCGGGGAAAATGGAAGGGTGGAACTGCTTCTTAACCTTCTGCCAATAATGTTCAAATACAATCCTGCCTGGTTTATAATAAACAATAGTAAAAGGAGTGTTTTCATCTCTGTTCCCACCTTTTGATCTTATTGACAGAGACTTCTGCCACGATAATTTAGAATGTCATGTACAGCAAAAAACTCCTGTCTGTATCCGTTCCTTTCTCATTGCATCTCTTTTCTGTACAGATTCCTTTTGATCTGCCATACCTCTGAATTAAATTATCAGATTTGAAAGCACCCTGCCATAATAGCAGCCTATAGGTAAGCTCTGTTTTCCACAGCTGAACAAAAACACTGTACCTCAAAGCCATATAACTTCTTTGACACGCACTTTTCAGGGTCTGGCTCAATACAGACACTTTGCAATTTATTTATGCCAATATACTTAGAAAATTAATAATTTTGAAATTCAACAGCCTAAATAGAGTGTTGTGGCTATTTTTATATAATTCAGTGATTTTTAGTTTGCTGCTCAGTAACACTTAAAATAAGCCTAGCTACTCTAGGTGTCTAAATATGTATAGAGAGACAGAAAATTCTGGTCTAAGCCCTCAAAGAATTTTTTCTTCTCTGCTCTAGACAGATGAACAGAATACAACAGATGAAGATATATCTCATAGCTTCACTTCATATGTCTACAGAACATTACAGCTGAAAGAATTTCAGCTAGGTTTGAAAGTCCCAGCCACATCTCTTTAGTCTCTGTAGAAATGAGACAAGTGCTCCAAGTGTACTGGCTGTCTATGTTTCCATCTTATGCAGGAGGACCATGTTATGTCAATACTATAATAGCCTGAAGTGTTAATGGATGAAGAGCTGGCTGTAGGGGTCTGTTTCTCTGCCCAGCCTGAGGAAGGGTGTGCAGATAGCAGAGCAGAAGGTGCAGGAATGGTGAACTGGACTTCTATGCTCACTTCTCTTGCAGATCCTCCATTTTCTCCATATATGAGAAGGCGATTGTCATTTCATGAACATTTATGTTCTGGCTGCTCAGACAGAGTTGACTGCAATGTAAAAGTGACTTCTAGTTCATCTCAGGGTTGCATTGATTTGGCAGTTTAGTTTTGTGCAATGGAAAACTGCATCACTGACAGAAAAGCTTTCATGGAAAATAGTGTAAGAAAGAGAAGGCCTCAGTAAAACCACTTCATGCAGAAGTCTGCAGTGCCTATTTAATCCCACTAAAGTTATTTTATCATGTTCTCTAAGTTTCTGATAATTATGTACTGATACACTTTTCATCACTTATCTACCACTTCCTTCCTTAATCACTGTCCACCAGAGCATTTAATTAAGTAATTATTTTTACCAAGAGTAACTGTCTATACATTAAAATCCACTGGGCCATGCTCTATTTTCATTTTCATCCTTTAAAACCAATGACTTTAGGAACGAATTCAGGAAGTACCGACCACGAGGCCGTGCACTGTTGCATAAAGCATATATGCATGCTAATATACACACATATTTGTATCCAGCCTTGTGCACACACAAATGCATGCAGTGTAACACAATAATACTAGATGCTTTCTCAAGTGTATAATTAACTTGCTACACAGGTCAAAAGCCACACTAGGATTCCAGCTTCCTCATTTTTTTCTCATTCATTCCTCCTCAACAAGGCGATTTATTTTTCATCATCGGATATAAAGCCAGTCGAAGGGTAGAACTAGGAGTGATAAAATTTGCAAGCTATTGTGTTACTTTTTACTTCCTATCAGTGTGCCAGAGACATTTGATTAGAAAGAGGAAGTTAAATTATAATGCTGAATATTTCAGCATTATATTTTATTATAATTCAGGATATTTTATGGTTTATTTTATTATTATTATAAATAATAATATTATTTATAATTTCATGCTCATTGCTGCTCAGCATAAAAAATGTCATGACTGGCTATTGCTCTGTCTTCTGGGTCTTGTAACTGTTCTGGCCAGGTTAGGAACTATTTTAATAGACTATCCCAAACAATGCATAAGGGAGGAATGAAAGCAAACCATGGTTTTAGTCAAGGTCCTCTGAGATGGTCTTCCCCTGGAAAAAAGGCCAGTGAAACCACCTGGCAGATGGGAAGAATAGCTCCAGATAGAGCTAGCCAGCAATTCTGCAGGCTGTATAAGTCTTGTCCCCTTATGCAAGGACTACTATCCACAGTTCCACAGCATGTGCTTTACCTCTCATCATCACCCAGTCCCAGCAGGAATCAGGACTACAGTCTCCTAGACCCCTGCCGAGTAGTTTAATAAGCTTGTGATTTTATAAACTTCTGTCTGATGCTATGAATGTCTTAAATTAGGATTCCACTGGAGTACACAATAAAAGACAATCTTCAGGTTCAGTGTCTCACATCAATGTGTCACCAAAGATAGGCAAAACCAAAGGAAAATGCCTTGGTCTGAATCAAGACAATTAAAACTGTCCTCAATGCCCATGTAAGCTATTTATTAGTTTACTGTTTGGGGTTTTTTTCCCAGAGATAAAAAATGCAAGCTCACTATTAAAATACAATTTTTAACTGAGAATATGCTTCACAAAAGTGATGGGCAGCCTCCTGCTAATTGAAATTTTTTTTATAAGCAATAAAATGGGAGTGTGAGTTATTCTGAGTGAGAGTTATTCTTAGGTGCCTCATTAAAGGGAATCACAATATATTGATATTTTAAAAAGAATTATTAATTATTGACTTTTCACTGGAGTTAGATTTTAATATAAAATCCAGAAAATTAGAAATTCAGGTATTTTTGAAGTAATATCAATCACAAAGAAACCACAGTTTCAAGGCTTCAATGTATTTTGTCATTAATACTTTCAGGGTTTCTTTAGAAGAAAGTTACAAAAAAAAATATAACAGTCAAACAGCAAGCTCAAAGAAACAGATTTTTCTTTACATGTTATATGACTATGTAATCTGATTTTCAAGTTCAGAAACAGATGAACTGGTGGTTTGGTCCTGCTGTTGCTCATACTTCATATTTCATATTTTTCTGCTATAGTCTTTTGCCCTTTTGTTAAGAGTCATTTTAAACTTTTCATTGAATATTTTCTAAGGGAAGGTCAGATCTGAGAGGCTACGAATGGATTAGCCTTTGATCTTCCTTCTTTGACTAATGTGTATTCAAGCCTGCCAGGAGATTTTCTAAAACGACAGATGCAAGACTGACTGAACAAGAAACACCTTTTACTTGGAAGGGGGACATCACAGGAGTTGCAATAGTTCTTACCTAGAAATTGCAAGGTATGTGATTTACAGAACATTAGCAAAGGCAGATGTTTATTACTACTGTTACACATATGTACACATTTTTGAATGCATCAGAAAAGCCAAATTATGAGATAATAAAGGCATATTACATGAGTCATCAGAGCATGTACATTATGAGAGGGATAATTAGTAATTTCTGATGACTAGCTAGATACCATAGTCATTCTAGGGTCACACCATGACATTCTTATAGAACAAATAAATCCTTTAAAGAGGGACAGTTTGGCTGTAAAGCTCCTCCAGTGGGAAGCATCACTATACAAATAACTGTCTCCCTTTTTATTCCGAGCTAGAGACCCTTTCAACTAAGCAAGGTAAATGACACTCACTCATTGCCAGTAAAATATGGTCACCTTTTGAGATGTTCCCCCCACCAGTGTCAAGATATTGTTCACAGAATTAATCTTTCTGTAACCTGACTGATGGAGTCCTAATTTACCAGACTTAAGGCACTCAAAATATAAAAGGATGAAAGGACATTAGCATTTATGATAAAATGATATTTTTGCAAGAGCTGTTGCAGTTGCTACTAGATGATTTTATAAGATAGGAAATAGTATACCCCTGTTTTACAGATGCAATGTGGATTTAAAATATCATAAGAAGGATTAGTTAGTAAAAGAAAAAAGGCTGAATCCCTGGAGTTCTTGGCTGTACAGCAGCATTTGACTCACAACATCTCCCATCACATGAAAAATGCAACTGTGAGGAAGTGTATATAAAACCTGTACTAATCCCTCTTAATGCAGAAAGAATAGACACAAAATAGTTTATTATTTGTAAGAAAACACTGACTCAGATTTTCCTTACACTGTGTTCACAGGAGAAAAATGGGTCATTTTCTCCTTGTATAGATTTTGTAAGACTATCAAAGTTACATTGGGGTGAACTTGACCCAAATTGTGTCAGGAACAGGGTTGTGCTGCTAATAAAGATAAAGGTCTGTTCACTGTGACACTATTGAGTAGTTTAAAAAAAAAATCTTGTAAACAATTGTTGTCAGCTTTCAAATGCAATTTTATAAAACTCTTGTGGCCTTCAGACATGCCACACTTTTATCCTTATCACCACATTAAATCACCCTGCCAATAATGTCTTCGGGAGGAATTTGAATTTAATTACATTATGTAAACTAGAAAATATCTTCAGTGCACTTTAAGAGAATAGCTTATCTTGGAAATTCTTAAATTCTGTTTTGTTTAAAATATTTACATTTTGATAAGTTTATTCTGCTGCATATAGCATTTATTGATCTTTCTCAGGAATCCATTTTCAATATAATGAATTCTATTTATTTTCCATAAACTCTTGACTGTACTAGGCCATATTCTTACACAGCTTTTAAGGAAAAAATACATTAACATGGTTTTGAGAGCATAAATATTTTGTTTTATAGCAATTATAAGACAGGGAAATACATCCTTACACTTTTTTTTCTTTCCTCTGGACACAGTACTTTAGTCCACATCCTGGAACATAGCAGCAATACTTTGTTTAAATTTTTCAGAGTAAAGGTATGGTTATGTTGTCTGCTACCTCCATATGGAAGTTTTTTTCTATTCATTTTTTCTATATTATGACTCATTTACTTTCCTTCTATATGATGATTCATTTACTTTCTTTCCATATTATGACTCATTTGACTCATTCAGTAAAGGTTTTGCTCTTGTGGGTTTTTTTATTTTGTTTATTTTGTAAGGAATTTGAAAGTATTTTCAGGAGCTCTCTTTTTAACTCATCTCCTGATTTCTCACTCTTCTTCTCAATCTTCCATCCCCAATCATTCTCTCTTCTCTCTCACACTTGTACCCATGGCAGTGTTAACTGCATTTTCAAACACTATCAAAGTATATTTTTTCCCCTCTCATATTTATTTCATAGAACATATCTATAGATGTGAACGCATTTCACAGCCAGTCAAGCCAAGATTCCCTTCCACCTGCCCTCTAATGAAGTCTTGAAATGCATCAAAGTCCAATTTTAATTAGGAGGGGAGGATTGCAAGCAAGTATTGCATAGAATTTAATAATCTAATTAAAAAAATATGTACATCCAAAAAGGGAAGAGAGATTTTCAGATCCTAAATCCTAAAGTTTAGGAAACCAGATTAGTTTAAAAAATAAATTTAAAAAAGGAAAAATTAAAAAAAAAGAAGAGGTGGAAAAGAGAGGCGGAAAAGAGAGGCGGAAAAGAAAAAAGGAAAAATCTCACTTGATGCTTGCAGTGGGTAAAGCACTGTTTCCAGCATACAATATCTGTGGCCAGCTCTGCAGTAAACATCCAGTGTGCCTATGCAAAAACATTGCCAAGTCAAGTCTTTTTTAGTACCACCCCTTATCAAGGCCTGGCTTTAAACTGTATTGTTGCAAGTAACAGCATTCTGCTAATATTATGCTATTTTTCCAAAGATAATAAATCTTCCTTACCAACACCCCAGCAAATCCCCCAGTCAGATTCACTGGTAGGATGGATCTCAGCTAAGCAGCAGAAATGAAGGTTTGCTGCATTCACAGTGCGGGTAATTTTTTCAGCTGGATGTTCCCATGGAGTAAATAGTGTTCAGCTGCACACCACATCTGCTCTGGCACAAACATGTCCAAGAAGGGACATGGGTTTAGCCAAAAAGGGCACGTTTTGCACAATTTTGGATTCTACTACATTTCCAATGGTTAAAGTATATGCCAGACAGTTTTGGAAGCTCCCTAGGAAAGGGAGCATACAGATGAGCAAACATATCAGTATGTCTAATAAACAGATCCAATTGCAAATATTGATATTGAAGTATACTTCATGCTTTGGGGGATTGTGCTATTTCATTAAGTGTTTGATAATTTAAAAGAAAATCCCCACTTCCACAGATTTTCAAACATTTTAAAGGAAAAGTCTTTAGTTTCCACAGCAATAAAACCAAAAAGTCATGCAAAAAAAAAGTGAAATAAATAAACTTGCCCTTCATTTTTTTTAAAGTTTAGTGCTTATACTAAATCCTGGATTATGCTTTTAGTTTGTCTGTTTGAGTTAGGTCCTCTCACAGAAGATATGCTATAGCTATTATTTGAAAATGAATAATTTCAGAGTTTGCTATCAGAATACGCTGTAAAGAAATACACCACAGGCTTGCTTTTTGGCAACTGCCTAAAAGTGCTTCCAACAATAAGCAGGGATATATAATTTTAAGTGTATGTGCATATGAAGACATGAAAGACTCCAGTTCCCACTTTCTTCAAGAACTTGACCACTTAATATTTGTCAACAGCCCCCAGAAATGCCCAGGTGGCTTATATCAGCTGAGGCACATTCTTTGCACCTAAATAGTTGCCATGGAAATAACCATAGAATTCTTTGGCAAACTCTACCTCAGTCCTTACTTGTACTCTGTGCAGAGTGGGAGTTGATGGCACCCACAAAGTGTCCTGTCACATCTAAGCAACACAGTTCTGTTGAACAACTAACACATTTGGAAAATAGTCATGGCACTGAGTTACAGATTCTCAGTCACAACCAGACTCTCTCTATGTGATTGTGATTTAAACAACTTCAGTAAAATGAGCTTTTTAAGTCTGGGTAAGAAGCAAAACCCTCTGAAGGACATCTGCTGCCTTTGTTGTGTCATCTCACATAAGGTACGACAATTCCTGATGGGGTGACACAACGGACTACATCAGCTGCAATGAGGATATAAAAACTAGCTTCTGACAAAATCTTTTGAATTTAGAAGTGGACCAATGCACAAAAATTATCCTTCAAGCCAAACTTACACAAAAAAGCCCTTCATTTAAGCTTGCTCAAATGCCCAAATTAACCCAACTGCTAGTGGATTTTTTTTTTTTTTTTGTCTATCCACTCTAATTATCTTTGTGGACAAATATTTTTGCCATCCTCTGTCAAGAGCAAAACCACATATAGTGAATATTCACCTTTGCTGTGACTGCATCTATAAGGTCTCCAAAAAACATCCATTTGGCACCACATCTTTACAGTGTTCTCAAAGAGTGAAGAGAGAAACATCGAGCTTGCTGCCCTTTCAAACCTCCATGGCTGAAGTTGTGCCATTGCGTGACCTCTACCTCTAATTCACAAGTGCTCTCCAAGAGCTTAGTATACAAAAAGTAATTTAAGGTATGTAACAAAACACAAAGAATGGAGCATAATCTATAATCACATAGTTCCCAAAAGTAATTGTTCAAAATAGTCAGGAAGGTTCACATAGATGGCTTTTATCCTCATTCTCTAAAAACACAAATTTTATTAACTGGAGACTGATGAAGGATTGAGTAGCTTCAAAAATTGCTGTAAGTACCAGCAAGTCACTTGGTCAAAAGATATGGAAAGATTTACAGTTATATAAGCTGTGATATATAGATCTAAACATAGAGGACTTGAAAGCAAACAGTGAAATCAACAATTACATGGTATGTCTGTTTAGTCATGACCACAGAGAGGGATTAACATCCATCACAGACTTTTGCTCTTGTGCAGAACATAGGGAGGCAACAGAGTAATCCAGAGATGTGCCTTGCAATAGGATCAGACATAGAGAGAGAAAAAATAGGAAAAAAAATTGCAAGCCCAAAAGACTTTCAAATATTGTTTTGGAAAAGGCAGAAAAGACGATTTATTAAATACAAGCACAGATGAGAGTGCCTCCAGGGACCAGATTTATAATAATTACTACCTCTACTGACAGCTTCTTGCCTTTTAAACTTAGAAGAAAAGGATGTGGGAGAAGGTCACACACAAGAACACATTTGTCATCCAAGATGCTGTCCTCCATTTCTATGATAAAATAATTTCTCTTACAATACATTGCAAAGCAATGGACTTCAGTTCCCAAATTATGCTCTTTTAACATGAATCATACAGGAAAAGCACACTCTCATTTATTTTCCCCCCTTTCAGGCTCACAATTTTTTCTTCAACTATTTCATTTAAGTGAATTTTTGTTTGGTGCTCATGTGAAATAACCCAAAATCCTCAAATCCCCACAAATAAAATGCCTGGGACAAGCAAGTGAAATACTGTACAAAAAAATTGAAACAACCTCTCTCTATCATGCTTGCTTTCTGTCACAACCTATTTGGCAGGATTCAGTCAGGACTGCGCTACTAATGTGCTGCTGTTGGAATGATCTCTTTTTTCTGTCTGAGGAAAGGTGTCTCCCATGGAAAGTGTCTCACAAAAAATGTTCAGTTTACCATGCATAAATTATACTCAGGTAGACAAATGCCACACTTGCTCTAGGAGGCCAAATTAAAATTTCCGGGTTTTACTTCCCATTCTCAATGCTGATGCTACATCACATTTCACTGTGCTGGATGCAGTCCCTGAAAGAATATCTATTTTAAATTAGCAGAAACTAAATTATTAATGCAGCATTGATTGCAAAGAAGTTTGTGAGTAGAGAGTTGCCAAGCCTTTGGTTTCCATACCTTATCAACAGTCAGGTCTCAGAGATTCATTTGATGCCTCATACACATCATCAACTACCTCATTCATACTTAAAATTTAAAGTATGTTCTGCAAACAGAACAAGGTACTGAGGATAAAATATTTGCCCACCAAAAGAAAGAGTTTTTCTCTCTGTTGGAATTTCTCATGTAAGTATATAATCACTTGCATTCTGCCCACCTGACTGCACACTGAGAGTTCTTTAGCTTTAATTGCAATGTTCTTATTTCTATTCATAAAGCTGTGCAAGAATTCAATACAAATACAGTTTGCATGTATGTATAACCCATCTGTAACTCATTTAGAATTTAAAAATCACCTTTGTATTCCCATATGATGTCACTGAGCCAGACTATGCAAACCATTTTAGAGCAGCCTTAGGAATGCATTTTAGCCATGTGATAATGATTAAAGAATATAATCCAAAGTGGCTCCTGCACTACAAGATACAATCACTTCTGACAAACTCTCTGTTGCTGCTTATATACAACCACCGTTACACCGTTACTTTCAAATGTTCTCTTTCTTTAGAGAGAAATAGTAAAAATAAAAATTAAAAAAAAAAGAGAAGGATTAGATCAAACACAAATACTTTTTAAATTTCACTTCCAGTCTGGGGCCACCGTGAAAGCCCCAGTCAGCTTCAAAACCACAACCAAGGAAGAATCATCTTTTACCCTGACAACAGTTAGATATAGGACATGGATTTGAAGGAATTTTTCAAGGCCATTTTCTATATCTGAGAAGCTAAAGCTGTTCCTAAAATAATTTGATTGACATGCATAGACTGAAAACATAGATGGTAGGCAAGTCTTAGAGAATACATTTTTGCCCCTAGCAGATGTTATAGACCTCACTATGGACTTATCAGGATTACCAGACTAATTTAGCTGGCAATCTATATCTTTTGTACAGGTGCTTATCAGTCTGGCAGAAGAGTATTATCACTTAGTACAGTTTGGGTATTAACAGCTAGCAGAGCATATTTTTCTAGAACCAGGCTGGTTTTGGTTTTTATATCCTATTAAGTAAAAACAAAAAAAATCACTCTTAGCATAAATTTGCCAATTACAAAGTTGTTACTGAGTTCCCTCAAATCAGCTTTCCAGAGCATGACAATTATTTAACACTGTTTCTCTAGTTTCTACTTTTTATCTGATACACTCGCCCTAATTAACATAAAGTTTCAAGCAACAGTCAAACAGAGCTAAACTGAAGTTAAGAGTGGGTTTCTTAGTGCCTAATTCAGATGAGTTTATGAATTTCACAGAATATTCTGAATTAGAAGAGATCCACAAGGATTATCAAAGTCCAGCTCCAAGGTCTGCATAAGACATCCCCAAGAGTCACACCATGTGCTCTGAGCCTGTTGTCCAAATGCTTCTTGAGCTCTGTCAGGCTGGTGCTGTGACCATTTCCCTGAGGAGCCTGTTCCAGTGCCCAGCAACCCTCTTGATGAAGAAAATTTTCCTGCTATGCAAGCTAAACTTCCCCTGACACAACTTCAGGCCATTCCCTTGGGTCCTGTCACTGGTCACCAGAGAGGAGAGATGAGTGCTCTGCAGAGAATGAAGAGTTCTTTGTGGTGACAGCAACAATCCATGCTGAAGATGATGCACTGACATTTATCCCTGCTGTCTGTATTGTGCCATAGCCTATAAAGCTCGTAATGAGTTTCTTTGGAGAATGGAAAGAGACTGATTTCAATTATGAGAAATTCCCAAAGTGCAATGTTTGTGTAGCCATATGACTGCTACTGTTAAAACCTGTTGGCGACACCCAGCTGAGTTTCTACAGGAAACAGCCCAAATGTCTGCTTCCTCAACCAGGTTTTCATAACTTCAACTCCATTGTTTTCCACTGCCAATGGCACTATATGTTAGGGACACACACATCCTCATCTATTCATAGATATGAGCAAGAGAAATCTGTATCCAACATGCAGGTAGAAACATTTTGGTTTGACCACTTTTCTTAGTTGATAAAATGATGTCACTAATCTTCCACTGGTGCTGCATTAGATTATGAAACAAAAGCCTCATTTCAAAAAACACACTGCCTGCCCATTAGACACATTTTAATGCTTTAATGTGACTGTTTGCACTTCACCAGATGCCTTAAAACCATAGGTCCACTTTCAGTCAGTATATTATCTCAGAATCAAGCTTATCAGGTACACTAATGTGAGGAACAAACCACCATTTAAAATGCCTCCTATTGTGCAGTAGTGTTTTTCTGGAACAGTACTGCAACAACTACCAGAGAATAACAAGGCTATTTATATCTTTAGTACTTGATAACTCATAAAACTAAGTTACATCTAAGTAATTTGGGGAGCATTAGCGCTTTTCAGTGTCTGCAGAATAAAAGTATGCTAATGAACTAAACAATTTTTTGCATGTAGAAATGAATGTTATCTTTCAAACCAGAACCAAATTCCCTAGCTAAATCTCTGAATATAATTTCCTGAGCTTGTGTGAAGTACTCCTTTATGTATGGTTATTATTTTAGTAGCTCTGCTAAAAAAGTAAATCTCTTACATTCATTAAAAACTAATAGTTGCCTTTTAAGCACATTAGTGCAAATATATTTACCCCTATCACAAGGAATCAGGCTACACTTTGCTGACATTCATTACCAGAACACAGTCTAGCTTGTCTTTTTTTTTTTCCAAATGAAGCTTTGTTTACTCTGTCATATTTTTAAAAGCAACTGTAAAATGTAAATTAAACTCCATGCATTATTACTTTTGAATCCCCAACAAGCAGAACTTTTAACTGAGCTTTGCATTTTTTAAAGAAAAGAAAGAGTGATTATCCTCAAATGCACACAGGTTATGGCCCACAATTTCTTTAGATGCATTAGCATGTATTATTTTCTCAAGTATTTGGAAAAACTCCTTTCTTAATTTCTGCCTTTTCAAAGGTACCTGGCATTTAGCAACAGGCCCAAAACAGCAAAAATACCTCAGAGCTTCAAGAACATCAAGAATGGGTTTAATACACCTCTATGAAGTGGAAAAATAAAGGATCTAAGGTTTACAGTCTATCCTCTACTACAGAATATATTTCAAATATTAACAGAGAGAAAATGCATAGCATCAATTAATTGCTAAAGGAGTCTCTCTGTGTGAAAGTGTCAGCTTGAAGAAGAATATTAATTTGGGTGTTTTGATCCTCAGATACAAGGCGAGTTGTTGCCCAGACTCCCTGAGCTGTGCTTGAAACTACTGCACTCCAGGCATCCAAAAGGAGTTTTCTCTAGATATTATAACATGAAAACTGAAAGTCAATGATTTTATCACATCTATATTGACTATTTCTTTTGAAACTAAATTCTGGCATGTTACTCAGAACTCTGAACAGATCTACTGTGTTAGCTTTCACCATTAAGAGACACAAGGCAAGGTGAATAATGGCATTAGAAACTGGCCCATTACATTAGAAAAATCAGTGTTTCATATAAATGGATACAGGCATGGAACTAACAAATATTATGGAGTTTCAAGGCTCAATTAATGACAAGTTTGATGCCTGGGTTATTCATACCCTGCACGATTTCTATGGAAAGCTACGGATGTGGTACAGACTGTAAAATTAAGAGAACAGCTGTACAATCGATCCTCTTATTGATTTTAGAAGACTGATAGCAGTCTTGAAAAGCTGAGAAGAGGGATGCCAGGGAAATGGACTAACGAGGCACAGGAATAATCTGAGAGAAGTCAGCAAAAGGGAAAGGTTGTGCATCCTCTGATAAGCAACACAAGACAGGTTAAAAGTGCCAAAAGGGGAAGGCAGGGGAACTCTCATCCTCGTAAATTGATGAGAAATGCTTACTATGCCTTCTGCTCAGAGCAGTGTGGGACAGGGAGAGCATCTCCTTTACACAGGTGCCTTCAGGCTCCCACTGTGAGGTCGACCACCCCACAAAGTGTGTCTGCCAGCAGTATTGCTCCCCTGAGTCTAAGGCCAAGATTTGCCTTAACAATCCTAACCAACACACAGGAAACTATTTCACCTCAGGAAAAAGTGTTAAGGCTGCCCTGATTATTTTACTTCTTTGTGTCACAGATTTTTCAAAACTTGGCAATCAAAGCTGTAAATTTCTGCTTTGCTTGAATCCAAAGTGTCTGGTTTTTTAACCCATAAAACTTGATTAGTGTGAAAAATGAAGACTGCTCAGCTGACAAATACAAGTCCCATTAACTGGATCGACTTGTTTCCCAAGAGGCAGAGCACTGTGGACTGACAAACCACAAGAGCCTGAAAGTGAACTTGAAGTCTCAGGAATGGCAATATGCTTTCCACCAAGCTGCAAGAATTAGCTTGAGGATGAGTTTATCAAGCCCTGAGGAAAGTCTTCCCTACCAGTTTTAGCTTCATCCCTTTGATAACTTTAAAATGAAATTAATCAGACATGCTATATAAAACTTGCAATGAGGAGACCATTGCAGCACCATTACTTTTTGCTCAGTAGGGAAGAGATACAGGATTTTCTAGTTCCTTCACATTTTCTTTTCTTCATATATATTTTTTTCTTTTCCCAGCTAACCTCTCCTTATATCCCCTGTTGTTCTTCCCTAAAATGTATGTTAGGGAGAACATACATTGCTGGACATGCTGTGCTTTGACTTTACCCCCAACTTTGATGAGTACAGAAAAACCCTACAATGATTCAAGGCATGATCAGAAGGACCTGAGTTACCCAAAGATGCCACCAAAGTTGCTCTATCACTCCCCTCCTCAGCTAGACAGCGAGAGAAAATACAGTGAAAGACTTATAGGTCAAGATAAGGACAGGGAAAGAGAACACACCAGATACTTTCATGGATCAAAAGGACTTGAGTCAGGGAAATTAGTTTAATTTATTACCAATCAAGCCGGAATAGGATAATGAGAAATAAAACCAAATCATAAAACACCTTCTCAGGTTTACCTTTACTCCAAACTTTCTCCAACTGTTCCACCCACAGTGGCACAGAGAGAGGGAATGGGAGCTGTGGTGAGTTCAGCACACCTTATCTCTGCTACTCCTTCCTCAGGGGAAGGACTCCTCACACTCTTCACCACAAGATGTAGGTGAATCCCTGCTCCTGTGCCTGGGAGCACCTCCTTCCCTTTCTTCTTCACTGACCTTGATGTCTGTAGAGCTGTTTCTCTCACATATTCTCACTCCTCTCTCTGGCTACTGTTACTCCTGTCCAATTTTACCCCAGGGGAAATTGGGTCTACTGAACACAGGGTAAGCTTCCAGCAGCTTCTCAGAGAAGCAACACCACTACCCCCATCCTCTCCACACAAGCCAAATACACCTTCCAATTTTCAAGCAACTTCATAGAGAATTGCTACTTCCAGACAGCAGCATTGAGAACCCAAAGTACAAGATGACTTTTAATATATAAAATAATTTCCCCTTTTTTTTTTTTTAATCTACATCTTCACAAAGGATCAAAGGACATTTTTGTTATCCTCAGGTCTGACAACTTGGTTTGTATGAGAAAATTTTTGTATGGTATGCATTGAATTAACTAACTTGACAACCACCTTGTCTTAGCTTTATTTATGTTAGTGTTAGGAATGCAGTTTAAAATTTGTTTTTTCTCTAATGGTAGCTGGATAAAGTATTTCCATGGGATATTCAAAGCATCCCTAGGGCTTAAACTACCATGAAGTAGAATGAAGAGAGAAAAAAAAAAAACAGAAAAAACAATCAACAAGCAGATATAATAACAAGACCTACATATATTGCACACCCTACAATCCAGTTGGGAGAACAAATTGTTTTATTATTTAGGCCATTAAATAGTCATCAGTGTGTGATATCTGGGACCCTGATATTAGATTCCATGGTTTATTTATATTTTTCTTTTATTTTGTTCTTTCTCGTTCCTTAACTTGTCTCCTGTCTTTGGATATCTATGGAGTATTTCTTAACATTAAAAAAAGAAACAGAAGCCTGTCTGTATTTGGTGTGTTATAACTGAATGGTAATTTGCTCTTTTTTATCAAATTATCAGCTATTAGGAACAGCAATTCTCATCTGCACAGAAGAATCAGTTAAACATCAAGGACATTTTAAGGTGCTGTGGAAGTAATTTTAAAGAGAAGAGAAGAGAAAAGCCCTTCAGTACTCTCAAATTTTTATTTGAGAGTGACCCTGAGCCTATTTTAACAGAGAGAAAGAGGAGGTATCTGTCAGTCTAAATGGGAATAGGACAGGACCCCAGGGAAGATTCTAAATTCTGTGTGTTTTTCCTATTGAATCAATGTGAAGTCTTTAATTTCTGTAGGAAGTTATACATATTTTCAGATATTGTTACATATCATGTACATATATACTGAAGAAACCAAACAAAAAAGTCATTAATGAGTGGCTAGACTTATATCTCAAATGTAGATAAATAAAATCTACACTCCTAACAGAACTCAGACCAATGATACCTGCATTTTATAACTATATTATAGCTGCACTGTAAAACTTGGTTTTAAAAGTCATGGAAGCTTAGTGGACTTGAATTATGCTAAATCAAGGATTTGGGACAAAGTAACTTCATTATCCTGGTTTCAAGTTCCAGATAAAATAACATTTGAAATACAGCTAGTATAATCATTGGATAATTATTTAGATTGGCTATTCCAGGAAACCCTCCCAGTAATCCAAGGTCAGCACTCTCATAAGACTGAAGTCTTCCAGCACAATCTTGAAATAAGGATTTCTTTGGCTGATATAACAGGACTTGAAACAAATGGATAACTTTACAGAGAAAATAGTACCTAAAATTTCAATCATGTTTTCCTCCATTCTCAAGCTTTACTGCTCCTATTTATTCAGACTGTCCTATTTGGAAAGCATTTAGTCCAACAATTTCAACAATATTGCACTCAGAAATTATTTATCTCTAATTTACCATGCCATTATTTTCTCCTAAGTCTTCCTTTTTACCCCCACATCTGTGATCCCCTTGCCATTCCTAGAAATTGCATTTTACTACATTTATTTGATAAAGAGCAATTCAATTAAGTGAGGTAGGAGTACTCTGAAATTGCTCTCTTTATCTTTTACATGTGTTAAATATTATCAATAAAGAAGTGTTCTGCTGTGTTTCATGAGGGACTATACTTATGCCATAAATTCACATAAAATAAATATAGAAAGAAAAACATTTGTACAATTTGAAAGGCTTGTCCCTTTCTTATATTCTGCTTTGGAAGTATTCACCATATTTCTATAGCACAATGATCTACCTTTTTTGCTACATTTAAGAGTTTATTTTCCATACTTCATGACTTTTAAATGACAGAAACCATTTCAAAATGTCAAAAAAACCCAAACCTAACCACCCCCAAAATCCCAGTTTTTTGGGGTTTTTTTGTTTTTTTTTAATAAATACGGGAAATTGCTCTAAAAACATCAAAATAAATCGCTACAATTGAGTTAAAAAACATTCTGACATTTTCAAAACATAACATTTAGCATTTCCATTATGAAACAACTAAAAAGGCTTTCCAAGCATTTTTAAACACAATTCTTTTAAATTAAATATACAGGCTCTTCATTACCTGTTTTATTGATTCAAACTAATACTAAGAAATTCTTCTGAGGAAACACCAAGCTTTACTTGTAGGTTCTGAAGTCCATATCTTGTGTAACTAAGGATCATGACCTTTCTTCTGAATGGTCTCAGGGAAATACGGAGAGCATTGTAAAAAATGTTACTTATTGTGAGTAAAAGTGTTCTTAAAATTTATGCTTGTAAAAACTATCAACAGCCATGAAATTTCAATAAAACCCAGAGCATAGGAATTTTAGGGAACCCTTAATGGGAGTATTTCACATTTCCTACTCTAGTGTAGTGATGGTGTCAACTATTATCCAACTAATGTAGAATTCATTTGCAGAATCAGGAACCACCACCAGACATTCCCCTTCCTGTCAGAAGAACTCAGTGTAGGATCCAGAGAGGAACTGTCTGAAGACTTTTTTATCTTTCTACATTCTTGCAGGGCTCCTTAAGAAATCTAATACAAGTATAAATCCCACAAAACTGAACTTACAGAGTCTGCAAGGCTTTTGAAATCTGGGTCTCAAATCATCTTCTGGAGCCCCTCATTAAATAACACATGGAATAATCTATATTACACATTCAAGGCAATTTTATTCAGAGCACAGAATCATGTGTTTTAATTTACAAATAGATGTCAATCCTTTTCTTATGAGTCCTTTATATTGCCTAAACAACCAAGGATGGCATAAACATGTTAGATGCCCACTATATAAATGTCAGTGGTAAGAAATTAAAGTTGAAGCACAGACAGCCATTTGTTTAGAAGACTCAATTACCACTTTCATACAGAATGTGATTCAGTACCCTTTCTGACACTGTTTCCTATTGCTGAAGCTCAAAATTTATAGGAATGAGCTTTCACTTTTCACTGAAGGGACCCAAACTCATAGACCTCCTGTCACTTTAAAATCATGCAGCCAAAGACAATGTTTAAGCAACAGACACTTTCAAATAAATAATGCAAAGCACTTGAAGCAACGAATGTAGTTGGCAGAGATGGAATACTGTTTATATATCCTGTCTGGCCTGACTCAGTGAACATATTAGGCTTTGAATGCAATACAGACAAATAAAGAACAAAAGGAATTAAAACCATACCTAAGGAAAGCAATTCTTATAGAGATACACATAATATTTTTCAGTATTTATTGCTTTGGTAGTTACATCCCATATCTATTAAACCATGAAGGCAATATAAAGTTAATTTGAAGTAGTTAAGCCTACAATGATTAATTAGGCTGGTGTCACTCGCCCTCTCTCTCTCAAGACTGCTCTCTTAAACAAATCAAAGGGGGTTGTCCCAGTCTGCCTTGCATTGGTGCAAGTCCTCACCTCAAGCCCTGTGTGCAGCTTCGCGCAGCTCAACATAAGAAAGATACAAGGCTGTTAGAGAGTGTCCAAAAGGAGGACTACAAAGTTGGTGAAGGGTCTAGGGAGGAAGCCATATGATGACTGGATGAGGTCACTTGCCTTGTTCAGCCTGGAGAAGAGGAAACTGAGGGAAAACCTAGAGCTGGCTACAGCAACCTCACAAGTGGAAGCAGAGCAGCAAGTACAGGTCTCTGCTCTGTGGTGGCCAGTGACAGGGAGTGCCAGGATGCTATGTCAGGGGAGGCTCAGATTGGATATTTGAAAAAGGTTCTTCACCAAGAGGCTGTTTTTGAGAAAACACAGCAGACCCTCTTTGCTTAGTACCTCACATGCTATCCTGACAGAGAGTCAGTTTATTGACTCAAACTCTTATCTTCTTTACTGAAAATATAACAGGTAAGCTCTTCTAAAACGTCACTTGTGTTTTTAACATCATATGCTCATTTTCACAACATGAAGCACAACCACAAACACCCGAGGATGAAATAACACAAGTAATATCATACAGCCTTGAGATAAATGTCATTGTAGATAATATTTTAGCATTTTATTTAGCATTACTCACATTTCAATACTTTAAAATTGATGATTAAAAAATCTCTATCTAACCACAAGGGCTCTTTGCCTGTGGTTGTGGTCAATTCAAGTTCATGCCACAATTATGTGTATTCTACTAGATCTAATAGAATTTGCTCTATATTAACATATGTGGCTGAAATGTAGAAGGAAAACTAAAATCAGAAGTAAGCATGGACTAGTAACCAGTGAACAGCAATGGTGTGAGAGACTGGAACTCTAAGTAGCATGTGAATTATTCAAGAGCAAAAGATGGCATAACATCTTGCTAATTGTCCAAGAGGCATAAGTTGCAATTTTCCCTAGGCAATACACAAATTTGGTTGAGTCAACATAAGTTATACATGCAGGATAATACATTTAATTTAGATTTATTGCTCCATAATTGAAAAGTGAATTGGAATAACAATTCATTTGCCTAGAGCCAAGTTTTCTCCCATTTCTAACCCTTGTGAAAGTCCAAACTGTCTCCCTGAATGTCACAGGTCAGAGGTTCCCATGACATTTAATAAGTTAGGGAAGAATATGCCTGTGCAGGAATGGAAACAGAGGAAGAGTAGGTCCATTTCCACAACTTTAGCTTTCATATTGTGACCATGGTGTGCATGTAAAACCAGATGATCAGAACAGCCACTTGTAGGACTGGAATCACACCACAAGGCATGACTTTGATGAAGGTGATTAGAGTTTTGTTAACATTGAGCAAGAAGACTGTGAGTTAACACTAACACTCTATGCCACAGTTTTCCTAAGGCAGAAAAATCTGCCTTTTCATTTTGCTGACTCATATTATAGCCGAAAAGAATAATTACTTCTCTGAAAGTACAGCTGGGATAGAAAAAGGACCTAAAGTCTAATCAAATCAAATCTATTTCCTGCAAAGCTTTGGCAGCATTCTGGCCCATGTAGCTATCTATCCCCAGTAAACTTTTATCTCCATAATGCTGTGACAGATCAGTCAAAGGCATGTCACCCTAAAAGGAAATCTCAACAGAAATGTTGAGGTTTTTGCCCAGAAAGCCTTTATTTTTACTATCTTACTATGTGGAAGTACTGAAAGTACCAAAATTCACTTAAGATATGTACCGAGATGAACACTCGCTGTATGTTTCAACTGCATAACTCCTACTAACAATAAGGGGAGATATTCTAGTGAGAACTAATGCAAAAATACAACAAAATCATAATAAAATAGACTAGTGTCAACATGAGTTATTTTTTGATGACAGGTGCCAACAATTCACACTTCTGCCTGCAAGAGCAGCAAGGGAACCTTCTCCTCTCTTCTGGGAATTAGGCTGCCTCCCACTTAAGCCAGGATGAAACTACAACCTGGGGGTTACTACTCTGCTCCTGAAAACTGATTCAGATTCATCCTGCAATAACCTTAATGTTTCATTTAGTTTCAGCATAAGATTAAATGTTTTCCTTAGTTAAGGAAAACAAATACTCAAAATAAATGTGTTGTGTTCATCCTAGGAGATTTTCAAGGTCTAAAAGCTCTGAGCAACCCAGTCAGATCTCACAGCTTTCTTTCTTTTCAACTTCTCTCTGCTTCAGACAGAGGTTGGACTAGAGATTTCCTGAGGTCCTTTCCAACCCAAATTTTCCTTAAAAAATGGGTAGGTCTAATGAATTAAAACTGAATATGGGAGATGTTCTTGGAAATTAAATCAAACATTTTTTAGTTGAAACAGAATCACTAAGGCAGCTACAACTGCTCTCTCTACTCTTCATTTCCATCATGTCTTCCTTTAAATTATTGTAATTTCCTGTGGTAGAAAATTTGTCCTAATACATGCATACAAGTTGAATCTCAGTCAGAAACTCCTCTGTACAGCAGATGAATATTCATCATGAATGTGTTTATGAAGCAACTCTTCACAAATCTTTGTTTGCCAAGGTGAGTTTCAAAAGCCCCCCACCTACTAAAGTTATGAAATATCTCAGATTCAAGACTTGTTTGCATTGCAGTGTTTGTTAAGGCAGTAGCAGGGCCTGCCAGCACAGAGGAGCTATTGCAAAATTGCTGGTACTGCTTTCAGCACACAGTAGCTCTTGTGCCAACACTGACCCACCTGCAGGATGCATGAGTGCAGCTTAATCTTTGCTCACTCCTAAAGCACCAGGACTGAGTGAGCATCCTGAATATCTCCCTGCCAAGGCCCTTGCTCCCATCTAAGGATCAGCACCAATGAGCACCAACAGGAAGAATTCAAAAATAAAGGGGAATTATTGTATAGTGAAATGTTAGCCCAGAAAGACAGAAAACTAAATAATTAATGACAGATTGTGCATTTACTCTACAGTGAGGTAATGCAATAGCAGCAAGATGGGGGACAACACATTTAGAGACAGCATTATATACCATTCTGTCTTATGTAAGCCATTTATAGAGGCACATTATTCACAGCTATTCCTCTCTATGCATTTTTAATTGTTTTGTTTACATGATAAAATGTGACTTGCAGCTTGAACAAAGATAAAAAAGTAATTCTTTATATAAGCCATAATTAAAATGAGCAGAATTTGTGGCAATGACAGCTACCAGTGAAAGGTAATGGTTCAGCAAAAATCAATCAGGTGAAAAATTAGCTAGCTATTAAGAGGAAATAACCTAATGCAACTGCTAAATTCAAAGGAGAAGGTTTGAATAGAAGCTTTCTTTACTACCAAACAAAGGAAAAATAAATAGAATTTTTCCTATACCATTCTTCAAAGTTACTATTTGTTGTTTTGATACCTGCTCCCTCACTACCATGCCCAGTGCAAGTCCCCAAAAAATTTCTACTTGACAAAGTCTGTCAAACTGTCAGAGCCTTGTAATTCTAGCTATACAAATAGTAAAGCTAAAATTAGAACAAAAAGGACAACTGTAGACTTACTTCACATTTTTCTATTTGCCCTACAATTTACAATACCAGACCTTTAAAAGGAAAGTGGGTATTGGAGACCTCACAAATTACTTTTATATAGGCTCTTGTGAAAGCATAGAGAAAAACATGGTTTTCACACTGAGAATTCTTAGTATTTCAAGGCAAGTCTCCAATGTCAGAACTAAATTACGGCTTGAACTTTGATTTTTTTTTTTTTGTATTATCCATGGGAGAAGAAAAATTTTCTACATTCACAAAAGCTGTCTGGAAATTTTAATGCAAAGTTATTTTCCAACGAGAAGAAAAGCCATTTCTGCAAAGCCACTAGATTCAGAAAGACAAGTCTTATTTCATGGTGGGAGAAACTTTAATCCCAACTCTTTCTTACTCTGAATTAGGAGTTAAAAAGGAGGAAGAATGTCTCACTTGTTTTCTTGGTCATCTACTCATGAAAATAAAGCTTGTAAACAGGTTGGAGAAAGATTGGAAAATTATGTAGAAACTGTCAAATTTCATAAACTTTAAAATACATGAATAAAAATTCTAACAACCTCATAAGATAAAGTCCACTTAATTCTATTTTTTCTTCTGGTAATCCATTTATGTTGGAGAATCATATTTGTATTTTTTGATAAATTTACAAAAGAAAAAAGCAAACAATTCCACATTTTTAACAGACCTGGTTTTATTCTCTGAGTGGTATTAATTACATTATCAGACCTTTCACCAAGATTTAACAACAAGAATCACCAGTAGCCCTGAGTTACTTCCACAGAGTCCATCCAAAAGAACAGAAAATGACTGTACAGACGCCTTTCAGTCACATAACTTCTAAAAGTTAATTATTGTCACTTCTCCATCTCTACAGCTGTCAACTCAGAAGCAACAAAAAGTTCAGTTCCATCTTTCTTGTTATTCAGCCCTTAGAGGAGGTGGCTGGAAAAGCTGATGAGACGACAGAACTGGAAACCCAGCGGATTACAGATCATACCTAGACTTTTGCATAAAAAGAATTTACTCAGTGCCAAGCACAATAAGTCGCTAAAGGAGCCTCGAAACAGGCTTAAAAATACAAAACAAAACAACAAAGCAATCCACCTCTCACCAGCAGAAAGAGAACCACTTAAAGGGAATTTCCTCCTCCAGAGCACTCCCTATCAAAAAGGAACATCTGCACTCAGAACAGTAAGACAGTCCATACCTTCAGATGAAGTTTATGTTTTTGTCTCTTTAAGCTCACACCACCATTGGTTTGGCACATAATTACAGGTCAAACAAATTTCTGTTTCTGTCTGGGGCTGATCAGATGTTTTTTGCCCCTTATTATAAAACTGGAATTGGCAAGCAATGCTGGCAATCACTGCTTTCACATTTAATTATTGCAACTCATCTAGGAATGCAGCCACAGAGCCTGAAAATTTTCCAACTGGTACAAAAGCCTCTCTGCTTAGCAACAGGGATACAATGAAGGGGATCATCTGAGTGCTGCTCTTTCTGCGCCTGCTCTCTACACAATTAAGGACCCAATCTGCTCATTTGTGCAAAGACTCTCTGGAGACTGTAACTGCCATAAGAGCTGCACCCATGTGACCCTTTCCTACAAGACATAAAAGCTACTCAAGAATCCCCTACTACCTACAGCCAGTGTTACTTGAATGATCCCTAATTATGTACTTCATTTAAGGTGCCCATCTATAAATCAGCAAACAGATACAAACAAAATTCTCCAGAACTGTGAACTGCTGCTATTATTGAAAGAAAATATAACATTTTATTATGAAGTATTTGCTGCTACGTAGGCACAGACATGCACCTATGTATGGTGATAGTCATATTATCAGCTACCAAAAAACATTATATCCAAGTAAAAGAAATAAAAACCAAAACTTACCACTTGTATTTTGTATGTCCCAATGGATTATGCTGCTGTTCACAGGCAAGAAATTGCTTGCAGATATTTAGTGTGATAAGTTCACTTCATTTGCACATAGTTATCTCATAATTTTCTTTTGTGAATTGTGCAATATTGTAACAGGGCATCAGATTTCTTAGTATCGGTCAGTACCGGATTACAGCATGGTGAGAAATTGCTGTAAACAGTTGCGAAATCCCTACTTTACTTTGATCCACACCTTACTCCCTCCCCCAAAAAGCTCCCTTGCAAGCCAATTAGGAGCAAATTGCTCATCAAAGCAAGACTCCCCATACATTTAACTCAGGTGTGTAATTCCTGGCTCCTCTTTCAGCATCCTGGCAATCTACTTTTAAATTCCAAGGGAAATAAAAAAATATATCACCATTAGGTCCCAAGAGCTTTTTGTCTCTGCAAAAGTATAAAGCATTGTTTACAATCCATGAAAGTAAATACACATCTTCCTCTGATTTGACACCTTGCAACAACGAATATGGAAGTCCTCAGCTCTATTCAGTAGAAAATACGATCACAAGGCAATAATTTACAAGACCTGAAAATAGATCAGTGAAAACTCTTATTCCCCTAACAGTAAATTCCTAAGTGAAAAAGTCACCATGGAGCAAAGGATAAGAAAGGAGTCCATAGAGCATTCAAGTACCACCTCAAAACAGTGATTGCAGAGAACGGAGACGTTACAGCACCATCCAGTTCTTTCCAATTTGCAGTGATTTCTTCAGTCCATTGCTCAGAAAACTCCCCTACGTTGCTATTTCAAATGTCTTAAAGGCTTTTTCTCTTTTTTTTCCTCAATATATTTTCATACTTTTAGTTTTCAGTTCAGGGCCAGGTCTAGCTGTCACTTTGACAACATGCAATAACCCTTAACAAAAAGGGGACACAAACTAATAATGGTGACTGCAACATTTCTGTAATAACCTGGAGCAAAGCACTTCAATTATGACTAAAAATAATAGGCTTATCAATAATTTTCTGCTATCTGTAACATCCCCAGCCATTGCCAGTCTCTATATAACTTGTCAGAATTTTGATAATCCAGACAGAATGACTGTGAAACCTAAAGGTTTGTTCATATCATAGTGTGTAAAATGCACCCACATCAACACACATATATCTGTGAAACAAAGAAGTCTAGGGTGGTGGGGGAGAAAAAGCATCTCACAGGCTTCAGATTAGCATAAAAATCTCCTTTGTAAATTATTTTTGATCTGGAGTTGAACAGTGCCTATGAAAATATTGACAAGTTAGTATTTGCCCCCAAAATAATTACAGCTAGCATTCAGTTCTCTGAAATGCTTAATAAAGGGCAGTTTCCATGTACTTTATAGAAATGTTTCTGGGTCTTAAATAAAATTTAAGGACTGTCAAATTCTTGTTTAAACTTCAGGTCAAGGAAACTGTTCAGCTTTAACTTAACATCTCTTTGAACAATGTCAAGAACATCACAAAGTGCCAAACCAACTAGAGCTGCATGAAGCTGATAAGAGAAAGATAGAACATTCATGCAAAAATCAAGCTAGAAATCAATAGGGGAGTCTGGATTTGAACTGAAAGTCATTTTTATAGCTCAGCTGTTTATATCAGTGGGAACCTGGAAGCTTACTGCCATGTGCTTTCTCAGGATAAGCTCTGAGACTCGCTTGTTGCATGTCTTCACATCTTCTGGCTTGTACTCAAGAGTGGAGATTATAACTAATTGTTTGCTTGGACATGGGACCAAATTTCCCCTCCTGCCTACAGTTACTCTTCTCTAGCTGAAGGCACCAACCAGAACATCCAAAGCCTTGGCAGCAGCAAAAAGAAAATTCTTCAGGCATGAAAGACTGGCAGAGCTCTTTCTCCCATCACCATGCCACAATGGTACTAGCAGATGATGACTCACTCACATATTTCTTCTGCATGTCAGGGGCCAAGCAGCAAGGAACCAGACCCAGACAATGTTTAGGGCACTCCTGAGCACACTCTGAGGTTGAGGTAGAAGATATAACTACATTTAACCTCTTTCTCCCCTGAAGCCCTGTCAAGTATTCTTAGTATATAGAGGGCACAGGTAAGGGTAAGAACAGGATTCATTACACATTCTGATTTCCATTTTGGAATTAATCTATTAATTAAGTCTACTATTTCACCAGCTCGTCACAAGATCACCTGGAAATTAGTTGCAGATTGCAAAAAATTTGAAAAAATCACTTCAGAGTTTTAATGAAATACTCGAGCACTCAAATACGCATGTCTAATGCTTTGAGCAGTTTAAATATTTGGCCCAAGGACACACATATCTGCAAAGAACTTCATATCATCACTATGTTTGGTGTTTGTAACAAACCAGCAAAGGTTAGTTCACAGTAAAAAATAAGTAGTATCTCTTTTTGCATCAACATTAGTGACTAATTTTTTTCCCAAGTGACTAATTTTTTTTTACACAGCATTACAGTTAAAATGACTATACAGGTTCAAAGCAATTATTAACACAATTACCATTTCCAACAAAGTGACAATGACTTGGTGTGTTCATGTATACATTTTCTTTGAAACAAGTTAATGAACTCTTAGGAAGTCAAGGTAAGTGCTGAATCAAATTCATTCAAGCCAGCTCCCTTTTAAGTTACTACATGCGAAAGAATTGAATCTTACTTGGGCAGTCATTATTAAACTTTATTATTCTTATTCTTGTTATTATTATTATTAAATAGAACGTTCCTTTACCTTCTATATTTTTCAGATAAACAAGATTCAAGAGTATATCGATCCTACATATGGAAGAGCTGTTGTGGAAGACTCACCATAATGGGTTCATCATAATTAATTACAACAGCCTCACAATCCACAGAAATGTGTCCATCTACACATCTGTGCAGAAGCATCTCTATGCAATGATAATAATAAATTCACTGTCTCCATTTCTGCATTTTGCCTGTTGAGTTTGTCAGTGTGCAGCTTGTTTTAATTCACTTGCTATTACAGCTGGCCTTCTCTAGAGATTAACCCTAGTTCTGATGTATAAAGATTAATTTTCTGCCTCAAGGAGATCAGTTTGCACAGTCAGAAACAATATTCCACAGCAAACCAGAAGACTCTACATGTGGTATCCCAACAGGAAGCTCCAAATCCACAGATGGCTTCTTTCCAAACAGTGGGTTGCAAAATGCACATGAAGCAAACAATACCTATATATGATCTAAAGTAGGTTATCTCACTACGTGGCTAAAGTTGCTACAGTAATCAGTCTTGGCAGTCCCCTATGGAAGAGGGTGTTTCCTTTTATTGAAAGTCAACATATGAAAATAGATTCAAGAGATCTGTTCATCAAACCAGGAGTGAACTTATCATTCTATTGTGCAATGATTATTTATTTCAATACCTAATGATTAATGGCCTAAAAAAGTATAAATTTAGTTGAGGATGCTCTGTATGAATTCCATTCCAGTCATTATCAAATGGAACATTATCATTTTTTGAACATCAGTGCAAATTGTGAAGTGAAAAGTCAATGATACAAGTTAAATCCCAGTTATGTCATTATATTGAGACAGAATGCCTTTCTTGCACTTCAGATTTATCTGCATCCTAAATTAAGGCTAAAGATAACTAGAATGCAAAATCATTTCCCAAAACTATCAAACAATATTAAGTAGCTATTAGCATTAAATTCACCTAAAAATGGTCACGTTAGCAACTGCAATAAAAAGGATAAGTTTACAAATATAATTATTATTTCTGTTACAGTAGTTTTTAAAGACACCACACAAGACTAGGTAGTGGTTAAAACACAGAAATATTGCGTTCCTCACACTAGACACCATAGTGCTAACAATTCAGGACTGCTTGAAAAATTGCCTGGGTGCTTACAGCAAGCAGTAGCCACTGCTTGGAGGCAGATGACATGGCCCATCAAAGGATGATAGAATACTGTATTTTTTATATGGGTAATGAACTGGCTGAGGAGCAAGATTATAGGTTGCTGCTGAGCTATATATGCACTGATGATACAGGAGATTTGAGTTACCTGCCTAATGTCAGCTGGGAAACATGCATTAGAGTCAGAAGTGTGTACCAGGTCTCTATACACACATGAGTATTTTCTCATCATGTTATTTATAGAGTTGGGAATTTTATACTAAGGGTAATGTTAAATCTCTGCCATTGCACAGATTTAGCTCACAGAGCCATATCTGACACTCCATCTGTTTTTCATAATGTATGCTACCTGCTTGTTCTTAACACTTCTTTCAGCCTGATAAGGTAAACACATCAGCAAGCTGATTAATGGCTTTTCTCCTTTTCATTTTCCAGTTCCCATGTATTTGAACAATACAGAAATGGTTGAGTTAAAAAACACTACAGAAACACATGCTATTCAAAGTAATCCCTCTATCTTATTTCTGTAAGCTTTTGCAATTAAAAAAAAAAAGTCTAAAACTTTATTCTGCTTATTATTGCAAATACTTTGCCAATAATCCTATTACAGCATTACACTGCCCCTGTTAGTTACTCTCATCACTGAGATAAACATGGGAAGCTATTGTAGCCCAAGTGCCACTTTTCTAGGCTGTCAACTGCTGGCAAGTGGAAATGCTTGTGCTCATGGACTGCTGAGTTTGGGCCCACACCTGCAGCATCTCTTTGGGTAAAGCACTTGGATTCCCTTCTCACTGGAACTAGACACTTGGAGGGGACACTGATCTGTGTCCGTGTTAGAGTAAATGAGGGGTCAGAAGGCAGCTGCTGCTGCTGCTGCTGCTGCCTACAGGAGGACCCAAGAATTGGAAACACCTCTGGATCCTCCCCATTGGACTCATCCTGTAACAAAGCTGCTTAGAGGGTCAGATTTCCCAAGAAAGGAGTCTCATAACTGTGCTACTACACCTTCTGCTTCCTCAGTGTGTCAGAAAAATGTTATCTCAAATTATTTACTCTTTCTCAAGTAAGTGCAAGTCCATGCTTTTAACTTTTTTTTTTCCTCAAAGACCAGGATTTTATTCTGGAACACTGAGACGGATTCTTCAAGTTCAATAACAGACTGATCTCCATTGTTTAGGTGTGCATGTGTATGTGTGTTAGAATTAATAATTTGGAGCACTTACTCTCTTTAATGTATTGCCAAGGCAGATAAATCTTATTATCCCTACTAAAAAATATTGTAAATGAGACAGGGGAATAATATGACTCATTTAAAATATGATTGCAAACCCAAAAATAGAACCCATGTCCTTCTACCATATTATATAGGAATTAGCCTAGCAGGGGATTTGAAAACTGGTTTAAATAACTAGGAATTTGTTAGGTATTCTGCACTAAATATGATCTTCACAGTACCTAAGTGTTCATTTAGTCTTTATCTTTAAAGTGCTAATTCTTTTTCCTAATTACTCTCTCCTATATTCTGACTTGTTAATGACATACAGATGTTATCTAGCTAAACTAAGAAGTGCTGGCAATTTCATGGGGAAAAAAACCCAACAACACCTGTTTTTTGGTTTTTTTTGGTTTTTTTGTTGGATTAAAACTAAATTGTTCAAAGCAAGAGAAGAATGAAAGGTAATTATCATCCAGGTAATCTTTACTGAACTGGAAGCATAGAATCTTTTTGATTATGCACCAGGCACAGGCAATCTCAATTAATAGTGTGTACCTATATATTGATGTCATCTTTATAGACACATATATATATACATATATGCAAAGGCATACATTGATATTTTTTTACTTGCTCTTAAAGCCTGTGACGTCCCTCTATAGGATTCTTTTCCTCTCTGTGATAAAATAGCTTTAATCTGGTAATCTGTGTAATTTACCAAGTAAAAAAGTCAAATTTCTTTTCAATACATTTTCTTGGAAAAATGCTGGAAATCAGTTCTGTCATCATTTTCTCACACAAACTCTGCACTGTTCTTGTCACAGATTAAACAGCTGATTGTAAAGTACTAGTTATTCAATGCTAAAATGACCTTCAGGTCAGTTATGTTGATCTGCCATTACATCTCTTAGCCAAAATATTCACTGTTTGTTCTTGTTTGAATTCCACTCACACCTGTAAAATACTTTATTTATAAATGTGCTGGCTAAATCATTCATAGTCAGTATTTGCTTGACTTGGTAACTTTTTTTTTTTCCTCATTCCACTGCACTTATCAGCTTAGCTAAACTCTGGCAAACATTGTGCTATGGCTTCTACTATCAGAGAACAGGAATGTGCTTTTCAGATTTTATGAAGGTATTTCCTCTCCTCCCCTCCTCCCTCTAAAGACATTTCTGTCATTCAGGGATTTCTGCCTTCAAGCTTCAAAGAAATTGTGTTCTCTCTAAGCTACTGATAAAAATATCCACATTTACTTTTAGAGGATCTACATCAAACAGATCTTTAGCATAAAAGCTCCTCAGTAATGGAGGAATTTTATTTAACTAACTATAAATCAGTATTACAGATAAATAAAATAATTACCATGCAAAGTTAAGTCCCCTTAGATTAACTCTGATGACACAAAAAAGTTTGTACAGTTTCAAAGAAAAAATAAGTCAGCTGGGCATGAAATATTGTGAGGTGTTTGTGGGGTTTTTTTAAAGATGTGTTTTAAAAAAACAGTCATGAACAGCAGGGATGTCATTATTCACAAAGAGTTGAATATACCATTATTCAATATTTATGAAATTAAGGCCAGAGTTTTGGGCTCTTTTTTCTTTATAGTGCAGAAAGCTGGTTGAGATCAGCCATTATGTTAACGCATAAAAATATGCAAAGCAAAGCTTTGTGTCTTTCTGGAAGAGTTTATTCAGGAGAAAAAAGAAAATAAAGAAAAAGAAATGAAGAGTGCAAAAAATTAAATCTTTTAAACAATTCCACTCTGACTGAATTGCAGAATGCAATGCTGAACACAATACTAATCACAGAGAAAGTGTTTTCCAAAAATAAAAGCTCAATTAAGTGAACTAGTCTTTGAATAAGTAACATTTTAAGATAACCTTTTCCTTGTTCAGATAAAAAGCTAGAATCTTATTGTTTGTTTCCTTGTTTGTTTGCTTCATTATGAAGTAAATACTAAATGTGTGGAAAAAAACTAAATGGACCTTTAAGGAAAGTTGATGAAATTGAACAGCTAAATAACATTTTAAGCTGAAGTCTCTTACTTGAGAAGTAATCTGGACATAAGCAAGATATAATTTCTTCAGCTCCTTTCAGCTTCATTAGGAAATCTTTTGCACACACTGTAGTAAGGAGGGATTTTCTTCACAGCTTTGGGAGGTTTTTTCACCAGGCTGCTATCAAGATTTCCCAGGAAAATACATACATCAGGAAAGACTCGGTGTGTGTCTCTCTGGCTATTACTACAGGTGAGGCCTTATTCCAGTGCTGTGATTTTGTTTTCTCTTACTCCCCATAGCCACACTTTCTAAACTGAAAAGCAAAGGCTTTCAGTCCTCTTCCCATTGCAGCAAAATGAGCTTACTACTAAGGAAATTACAGATCTTCAAATTATACAACTCTCAAAATGAAGACCAGTTTAGTCCAACCAGGAGACTCCCATTAGGCAGGACTTGTAGCAAGGACTTCAGAGTAACAAGAACTAAAATACCAAGTATGCAAAACTGAGCTTAATGGCACAAGCAAACAGGAATAATAAATCATGTTTCCACTTTTCAGCACAGCATCTTCATATCCCTTTCTAAAAACTATTTTGAAAAGTGCAACATTACTACATTTAGTTAACATACTGCAGCATACAACATCTTGTGCCCCATAATTTTGTATAAATATATGTCCCTAAACAAACATATAGATATTTTATATGTCTGTATATGCATAAAATCAATAGAAAAGCAACCCTATCTGAAATTCAATATTCAAAGAGTAAACAAAACCTGACTGAATAAATTTGCTAACAGTAGTGGGAAATAGCTGGCTTGACAGAACTGTGAACTTGCTTAAGGGCAAAGCTTAGGAGTTACTTGTACTTCCCAGAGAGACTTTAGCATTACAACTGGATAAAGTCCTTTCCAAACCCAGTATGAATTCTTGCCCTTCACCTTTGGGAAAAGGGGGAATAGGCTTATTCTCCAACGTAAATCTGAGAGTTATATGGTTATTTTGCCAGCCAAGAAGCAACACTGGTTATCACTCACACATTTTCCTTACCATGGCTATGATGTCTATCTAAAATGAAGTATCACTTGCAAGCTTAACAGCAGGATACAACTAAGTGTTCATAAGGCTGTGGACACTACATCACTCTTTAAGTCATTTTTGTGTTAGAGTATTTTAATGCCCAAACTCCTGTAAGCTTTATTAAATGCCAATGCAATTTCCTGCGATATCCTGACCACTGCTCAGAATTATTTATATGTAGGTATGTGTGGAGGTGTATTTATGTATTCTTGCATGCTCAAAAAAGACTCTTACTGTACTGCCAAGCAGATGTCGACAATTCATGTTAGTAAAAATGATTTCTTTTTTTTTTTTTTTCACTGTATTATGGTACAAAGTGGTGAAGATTTCATAAGTTAAAAAAAAAAAAAACAAAAAACCAAAAAATCCCTCAAAACCTAAGTAAAAATTGCTGGTTATTGCACTTTAACTATCCCAAGCTGATGATTTGAAAAAGGAGAAGCAGTACAGCTGCAGATTAGAATACAGGTAGAAATCTTAAAATATCTTCAAAATACTTCAATTAAATGTAAGAAAGTCAGGAACTGCTACAATCTTTATTACATTGAAAATGCTGTAGGTAGGAGTGATATATATTTGTTAAAATATTGACTCTAGTCTATGTACTAATGAACACAAAAGTGAGTAAAAAACCTATGTTTTAGTTGCACAGTCTGAGGGACTGTGTCCTAAAAAATTTTGCAACTATGAATTAATTTGAGGTTCTACAGGTAAAAACTATATTCTTGTTTATTCCAAGATATGGATTCCTTATAATTTTTCACAATGAACAGAGAGATCATGTGAAACCAGTGATACACTCAGGTCCATTCATCCTTGGAGAGATACTGTATTAGTGGCCACATAGCTGCTCAAAAATTTATCATGAAAAATGCCAGCCCAGGTGGTAATTTCAGAGAAAAATAAAGTAGTATATCACTATGAAAGCTAAGTCCTTTTTGTTGACTATGAAGATCAAAATCCTAGTCAGGACTAAGGATCACTACCTTCTTGGTGTATTCCTTGCTAGTAAATTTAGTATATAGAAAAAATATTATAATATTATTATAAATAATCTTCTATTTCAGGTTGCAATAGTTTATTTAATCCAATGTCATTTTCCCTGGTGGAAAGGGGATTTCTTTTTTTCAAAACCATAGCAGAAATTGGTGGTGACTTCCACAACTTCCATATATTAATACATTTTATATGTGGACATTAAAACAGAAATCCCAAAACTTCCATTTAGACATTTGCTTTTTGCAACAAAAATTCCATTCTTGTTGTTATTTGGCTTTGAAAGATTACAATGTTATCCTGAAGTGACCAGGAAACTGTTCAAAGTTGGAAAAGTTCTAAATAAAATTTTAGACTCAATACATACGTAACTCTAACTGTTAAATAAGAGGTTAACTTCTAACAAAATTCTTCTTAAAGAGCATATCTTCTGCTCTTGCTTTATATTTGTTAATACTACCCAGAGCATATAATCATCTTTAATCCACTAAGGTTATTCTTGCAACCTATGTGCTGATCTGAAAAATAAAACACAGCTACACACTTATTCTTGAGCTAACTTTGGGGAATTTCTAGGTATTGGGTTTCTTCAACTGGAACAGTCTCTAGCTGAAATAGAATTTAGATGCCTGTGATGAAAGGTAAGTGTGTTCAGAGATTTAAACTGTTCCTGACAGACTCTTTACACAAAGATACTGCTTCTTGTGTAATGGGCAATAATAAGCATAATTGTTCTGATGTGTCATGAACTCGGACATAAAAGCCTCAAATACAGTGTCTCTAACACCAGGACTACCATTTTATTCTGGTTTCATTTTACAATTATTATTATTATTATTTTAAAAATTATTCTCTCAGCTCAAAATGCCACTGCCTAATGGATAGAGTCCTTATTAAGCCAATGTAAATTTGTATGGTGCTAAGATCACATTGTTATAAAATTAAATGGACAAAACTACATGTGCCACATCAATTTTATGTCTATCTCTAACTACATTTTAATGCATATATATGCACGAAAAAAAAAAGGTGAATGGCCCAAGACACAGAACATCCTGATCATATCAAGATTCTGAACAGGAAAAATGTGAAATTCTCTTACAATTAGGAGAATTTCTCCTCTTTTCTGAGATGTGAACTGTTTGCTAATTCTTCTAGTTCAGGTGAAAGTTATTATTCAAGCACACAACTCACTGGAATTCAAGTGTATTGGGTGATAATCCTGGTTTCCCTACACACTTAACACACTTGTGCCTGAAGTTATCATCTCTACCATGCTTGTACAATATGGCATTTCTTATCTGCCTCACAGCAGTGTTGCAGGGATTAATTAGCCCATGTTTAAAATTATTCCAGTGCTTAAAATCTCTGCTGAGGGCAAGTGGCAACTGCAACCTCCAATTATCCCTACAAACATGCACTGATTTCTCTCTTCACCTGAAAATTGCTCAGCTTCAGTAGGCTGACAGTTTTTTGGGTTTTTTTTCCAGAAAGTATATACCAATAAACCTAGAGAAGCCTTTCAAATCTAATGTCTTGTAATGTATTGAAATAAGGTAAAAAAGCTCTCCTCTAACATTACTGCCCATCATAGCAAGTAAATACATTTCAGTCTTCTTTATGATATATTTGACACTGTGCATAATGATGATAAAACCCTCAAAAAACCCAGTAACCACACCAACCTGAAACACTAAAGAAAACAAAGAATACCCAAGGCTCTATTTTTGAGATCAAAATTGAGACCGAGAATTTAGCATATTTGACTTTTGGAAGGTGCAGAATGCATACATGTTTTTTCACCCAGACACATTTCAATATGGTTTAGGATGGTCTAAACACAAAAGCAGATGAATATTTCCCATTCTGGGTATATCCAAATATCTCTCTCCATCAAACACTAAAAATCTTAACAATTTTCTGTTGATTTCACAATCTTGTCATGAATTCATGTAATTATGGCACAAGTAAAAGCCACATCAGATCCTGACAGCAAGCAGTTTCCCAACTGAAACATGAGCATTATCATTTCAGCTTTTTTGCTTGAAAGCTATAAAAGCACTCCTCAAGAGAAAAAACATTACCAAAGTGAAGATAATCCCTCAGAAAAATGAAACAGAATCATAGCAAGCCAGTTGCCTAGAGTATTTTTTTGCATAAATTATCAGAATCTATACTGCCTGTACACATCAAAGTTTTGTTAAGATGTACTATGTGTACATTGTGTTAGTGGCCACATATGCAGAGGAATATTTTTATGAAAATGCATGCAAGATCTGGTCTCACAGATGGAATACACATTGTCTGGTCTCTTGTGCCTCTGGCTAAAGGTGATGCTCTGCTGCTGGCACTGCACAACCCTTCTCTTTCCTATCACATGAGGCACAAAAATAGATTAAACATCCATATATGCTAAAAAGCTACTTACATATAAGCCCTCAGAAAGAGCACAAATTTACTGCACAGAATAGAAATTTGGCAGGCATTAAGTGGTCTTCTTACAAGTGCAGTTTTCTCATTCCCTGTGCCATTACAGGGCTTCTGATTTAGGGGAGAAAACAAGGGTAACAGTGAAAATCTTATTAAGCAATATTTTTACTGGCTGGGGCACACAGCTCTCTAGGCTGCAGGTGTTCTTACATCTATGTTCGACAAGTCCTTATTTAATTAGCATAGCAATAGTAATAGCTTGACTTTACAAGCCTACACACACATCAATAGTCCACCCAAATAATGACACAAGATTAATCACTTTTATCTAAACATTTATGGAAAGAGGGGTCTTAGACTGTTTTTTGGGAGTTTTTTGTGCACTAATAAATTTTAAATGTATTTGCAGTTCCCAACTAACCTTCCCTTAGAAGTAGGTGCCTATGAAATAATCGTATTCTGCCCCATTGCCACAATTACCTTTAGACCTTTCTATTTTTGCACAAATATTTTTAAGGTTTTTCTCTTGGGAAATAGATTATTCTAATTATCTGCCTTCTGCATTTCTCTAAGCAGTTTTCATGCCACTTCAATCTTAAGTCATCTTAAAAAATCGATGGAGTGTACTTACGGCAATTCTGCCGTGATCTTATGTTTAAATCAGTGTGAATAATGAAGGAAAAAGTAATATCAATTTTAAGATTCAATACTTTCAATGCATTTGCTTGCTCCTTTGTGTGTATTTAAAATTTTAGAAGATTCATCCACAAGAAGAGCTTTTCCAATGCTTTATTAGGCATCGGTTTATTCCCCTTGTCAATAAACTATAAAAGAGGTTAATCTAGGAGTCTTATCCTATTTTATTGTCCTGAAAGAAGAAGAAAAAAAACCCAAAAACCTATGCATTTCAAAGATTGAAAAACCTAGAGCTTAAGAAAAACATTTTTAAGAGAAAACAGTGCCCACCTGCAGCTTCTATTTATATTTGTTTGAATAATAAAAATAGCAGCACAGCCATATCAAGTCTCTACACTTGAGAGCTAACAGTTTTAGAGTGAATATACTGCAACACCAACAACAGAGACAACAGAGCTACTAAGGGATGCACTACAGAGAAAGGAGATTTTAGTTCACAAACGGCTTATCTGCCTCCTGAAGGTAAACAAGCTTTATAAAAGGAAGGGAAGCAGGAACAATTCCTATTGTATTAAAAGGTACATAAAGGTGTTGGCATACACATTCTATAATACCAAAAGGAAAAAAATGACATTCAGAACTAAAAAGAGAGCTTAAACAGCACACCGGTGATCTGGCCAGAAAAAAAACCCTGAACGCATTCCCATTAGTGCAGTAATCTATGAAATTTTGCAGCATATGCTGAGGTTGCAGCTGAAGCACTGTGTTTGTCAGCTTTGCTTCTGGAAGCTTGTCTGGTTCCCTTCTGTGCAGCTATAGGTGCTGACCCTACTGCTGGAAGAAGAAGATAAGGAAAATGTTTTAATCCAAACATTAATTATTAAAATTCATACTGTAAACAAATATTTTATGAAACTAAGTTATTCCAAACAGATTATTTTCTATGCCCTTACTCCCCTGTTATGCCACTCAAAGCAGCCTGTGATTTTGCATTGTTTCTAATGCAAGGCAATTTTTAAGGTAAAAAACTATGCATTATGCATGGGTATTACAGTGGGACACTACATAGTTACACCTCATGAGCTATGGAGATGGCAGAGTAAGTCCATATAAAATCGCAGAACAGAAAGCAAACATACTTTTCCTAGAAATACATTTGCGAAAGTACTGTTGGATTAACTGTCGTTTAATTTCCATGCATCTTCTTCTGCCTTTCCCCAAGGAAAATTGAGGCAGTAATAATGAAAAAAAAAATATATGGTGGTAGGCAAAATATGTAAAATGCATATTATAAACATCAGTGGTGGGCATCCATCAGAACAGAACAGAACAGATCTCAACCCCAAACATCTTTCCAAGGAGCAAAGTAAAACCACAATGATTATGTTTTGCTGCTAAGAACAGAGCTCTAAGGTGTCCCAGTGCAAATGATACAAGGTTATTTATAAACTGAAGAGGTTTTCAACCCGTTCTCTAATCTTCAAGGAATACTGAGTGTTAATATCATATCCCCCAAATAGGAATTTGCTTTATCCCATAGTTTTGCTTTACATTTGTTCCTTCAAAAAACTTATTTTCAGGTAAAATCTATTGAAAAGACATTTCCAAAAAACTTAATGAAGTGGAACTATTGTCCCAGGCATTACTGAAAATGAAGAGAGTGAGGCAATAGATTTATTATGGTCTTTCCTGTATCCAAGAAATGGACGTTCCTCACTTCAGCCATATGGGGAGTAATTGCCCAGAAGTTCAGGCATTTTCACAGACTTAAGAGCTTGCAGAAAGGGGGGGGAAACAAACACCAAACAGAAAAAAACACCACCAAAAGAACCCCACAACCAAACCCCAAGAAACAGATCTTGTCTTTGTCATACTAAGATGACAGAAGTACAACCTCTCAGCCATGTTTGCTCCCCCCTCTCTCAGATGACAGTGGAGCTGTACTTTATCCTTCATTAGCATGCAGGGACTCCACACCCCCTGTGTGCTCCAGTTGTTCATGCTCCATTAATCCATAATATCCATTAAAATGTAGGGGCAATATTTAACCCATCATTTGATCATTCTCCATTGAAATCTCTTCCCACATCCTTATTGTCTTATGGCTGCATTCCAGAGCTTTCTTGCTTTCTTCTCTGCTCCTCTCTCTTTCGCTTCTCCAGCTGGCCATGTCCCAGCTCTAATCCCATGCAACTCAGCATTTTGCATGTCATTCCTGCTTTTTGTGTCTTCCCCCTAAGGTGAGCATGCTACAGTATTTCATCTGCCCTCCTTTACGTAATCAAGGATGAAGAGTTCAGCTCTCCTCTCATTTTCATCAGAGGACACTACTAATAATGAATCTAACTGGATCTCACTCCTGTCTATTTAACTAGTGTATATGTTAAATGTTAGCTTACAAGACCCACAGTGGCAGGTTGTAGACTAATTTATGTTTAATTAAAACCTGTTTTAACAGTACAGAGTTAATACATGGTGGAGGATTATCAACTAAAATGCACTACTTCCATGTGCTTAAACTTGAAATTTATTTAAAATACCCAAAGCAGCTACAGGAATATACACTGTCAATATATGAATAGTAGTGATGATCAAAATGTCGGGAATTTGCAAAAGGAAGAAACAAAAAAAAAGCTTGCCAAGATCTTTGAAGTTAAATTAGCAGTAAATTATTTTTGGCAAGAAAACAGAGGAATTACAGAGCCATGAGACAGGTTAGAAAGCAAGACTTCCTTTTCATTTATGATGCAATGCTTGTCAGATCAGCTTTGTTCCCATCTCCCATGAAAAAGCTATTTCACAGTCTAGTATTTAAGACCATTCTAGCCATTATGAACATCAGGGTTTTGCAGTTTTGCTGGCTAAAAAGAGAAGTGAATGCAGCTAGTCCAGGCTGCCTGCATATATGGTATCCTGAAAGGGAAAAAAACTTAAAAAAATTTTATTCCAAAAATTCCATACAAATGGTATAATACCTATTCAGGCATGCATCTATCAAAGTGACAGCGTAGCAACTGTCTTCTCCATTTTTCCATGCACTACTATCATAACATCTTGTGTGTATTTAAATTTGAAGCTTGCATGTCTGTTTTCCACAAACTCTCTGCCAAAAACAAGATTCAGTCCGGCAACATGACCCTTTTCTATTCTTATCTGAACTTAAGAATGGCCATTCAAACCAACATCCTTCATATGAAATTTCCAAGCCAGCAAGAGATTTAAGACAAAGGAAAACACAACACAGTATGAACGTTTTTATGGCTACTAAAAAGGGAAGATCACCAGTGTCTCAAGCTGCTATGCTACAAGAAGATAGCAAGTAATATGAATTGAAACTACATTGCAATATAAAGTTCCTGTGGCTCCATCCTACTTTAACTGTTTCTGCCTTACAAGGAAATTGGGATCCATCTGTTGGATAGATACTTAAGGAAAACGACTGCTAGCAGGAATCAGAGACTATTTGTGTGGGTGGCATTTAAGGTCCTACAGCTTTAGCTGGGTGTGTTGACACAAAATGACATTTTAAAGGAGTAATATTAGCCTAGCAGGAGTTACATAAAGCAAAATATTCTTCATCTTATTATCACTGTTTCAGTATGCAGTAAAAAAACATTAGATATTTTTAGTACCTTTTGTGCCATGCATAACAATGAAAGAAGCAGATTTATACAAACTCATAAGGACAAGATTAAGGCAACAGAAACAGACTAGGCCATTTAATATAAAGACTTACCACTGTTTGTGAGTAAGCCTATTTCTACCAGGACTAGGGTCAGTGCAAAAAATAGCAATGCGCACACGTAGCTTCAGACAGCCTTCAACAGCCCTGTTCTAAAATAAGTTCTGACAATTTAAAACATATCAACCACAAAATAGCTTTTGAATGTCATGGTTTCTTAACTGCAATGTTCTACAAATGCTTTCAGATGCCATGAAATCCTAAATTTCTTTAACATATACAAAATAGGTAGGCACACCTTTCAGCTCATGAGAGCCAATTCAGACAGCCTTTTAAATTTGGTTAGAAATTGTAAAGTAATTTATTCTTGAATTAAGTAGAATTAGCTACAAGAAGCTGAAAGCAATCTCAGACACCTACCCTAAAACACACTTCTAGCTTTGGGTTATGTTGGTGGTGCTTTGTAAAACAATGATGCCTGCCTGTAAAAAAGCCAGGCCTCTGTCATTCCCTCACTTTCAAAACATGAACATTCTCCTATCTGCACTTTTTTTTCTGTGAGGCTCTGCACTCACAGGGATTTAAATACATTTTCAAGCTGTATAGGCAGGGACCTGCTGCACTCAACACAAGATTCACTTCAATAAGTATTTTGTGCTGTGTACAGCCAGATATCCTCCACCTTATATATGCATCATTAAACAGAAACCTAATTAATCAATATTGTTAAAATAAACATGGTGCCATTTCAAAACAGAGAGATAAACACTTCTTTAATGAAGCATTATAAATGCTCAACAGCACTACAGGTTTTCTTATTTTATTATCCATCACAAGTAGTGTTAAAACCAAAGGAAAACAAGGATCCGTGCAACTCTGCACTTCATAAGTTAATTAATAATATTAAGTATTAGTCTGAACACAAAAGAGCACTCCTTATTTTAGAAGATTTTAGGGGTTTTCTTTCTGTGCAACACATAATTAAGAAAAAACAAATCCAGATTTTGAAGTCTTATATGATCTGAGATAAACTTGTACAAAAACCTTCCAATATCACATTGTTATTAGGTTCCTGTAGCAAATCAAAGCAGCAATAAAATTACTACTACTCATTAAAAAGTGATTAAAATAAAAGCAGATCGGGTATCTGGAGTAGCAGATACCTCATGCATTTTAAGGAAACTGATCCAGAGGTTTTGTCTTAGTCAAGGACATCAAGATAAATTAGTCTCTTTACCAACTTCAATAGAAATTGAACCATATGATTAAAACTATTTATATTTTTAGATTTTGAACTGACCCTTGCTCTTGTTCATCTGTTCCCACACAGCCAGGGTACTCCAGTTTCACCAGCCCTATCTGACTCACCTTTAGAACCATCTTTATGCAGTGTATCTGCTGTCCTTGCCATCCCAGTGACTGTCTTGATTTATCTAGCAGAATACCCCTCTGAGCTTCTTCCTTACACAAATGAAAACATTCTTGGGTGCAACCATGTCTCCAAGGTTTCTTTCCAGACTGAGGCCAGAGACAGCTCTGAAGTTTCCTCTGCAGATGCCCACTCTCCCCTTTCATAACTAAATCATAAGATTAAAAACCTGGCTAAATCCATAAAACTGACAGAGATGAGTACACAGCAACTACAGTAGTTAACAATATCCAGGCACCCATTTAACACATCAACACACTTACATACCCCTCCCCCTGCCTCATCTCTTTATACTTTAAAGTAAAGTATTTTAAAACATTTTCCTCTTTCATCTGCTTGCCAGCTTTTGGTGCCTCTTGAAAATGTAATATTGGAGATATCTAGGGAAAAGTTTAATTCCATCCACAACTAAAGCAGTTTTGATTTTATACTACTGAAGAAACACAAAACTTCCCAGGTCTTGCATCTTAAAAGATTGCATTTTGCTTTTAAATCCACTTTTTTGATGAATTGAATGGACCCTTCTGCATAAGCAGAAATGTAACTCCACAGACACTACAGCCATATCTGATTTCAGAGACAGATTATTGCTTTTGCCAATTTATCATAAAGTCACTGATGGCAGTGTCCTATTTAAGGTCACATTGAGGCTTATATAATTTTTTTTTTTTCAAACCTTGAAGATTGAATTTTGGTTTAATATTTCACACAATACATTCCAAACACAGATCGATCTTCTATAATATTTGCTTATTAGGGTGTTTCCTTTCATGTTTAGGAAATGCATTAAAATAAAATATGCCTTTAAAAGGCATTTCATTAAAATGTCTGTGTTCAACTCAGTCTCAATAGCTAATAGCTACAGACTACAAGTTCCAGACAGCCAGACAAACATTTTCAGGCAGAGGGCTCTTGCAAATTTTAAGCACAGAGAAGGGCTTCATTTTCTAAAGAGAAACTACCCAATTATTTCCATCATTTGATGCTGCCTTCTTAGCTCCAAACCTCTTACACCAGTGATTTTTGACCTCAGATGGTTTTTTATCCTCTGCTTACCCAGATCTCAGCAGTATTTCTCCAAATGAACCAGTACAGAAATATTAAAAAGATGCTGAGGGGAAAGCTGCTAAGGAGCAGAGCTGCAAGAAGGTTCCCTGCAGTCACTCCTTCTACTCACTTATGTCCCACTGCCAGTTTTTTATTTCCTAATTAGAATTTTTTCCATTCCTTACAAACTATGTTTATTTCCACATTTAATGTTTGCATCAGGAAATGCTGGAAAGGTGAGGGAAATGATGGACTGGAAGATGGGGCTGCAGGAAGAGACTGGCTGGGGAAGCACAGGTAGCTACAGTGGACTGTATGGAAATTTCCAGACAATGAGCTTTCTGGTAGCAAAGGGAGATTTTGAAAAATCATATCACAGATCTATACAATAGCAACTCTTGAATACAGTGGAGATGATGCACCACAGCCAGAAAAGCAGGGGAAAGAAGAAAGCTATATCCAAAGGACAGTGCTATTATAAAAATAATAAAACAACAAAGAACAGCTTACACACACACACAAAAATGACATTATCCAAACATAAACAGCAAAATCCATGCCAGCTTTGATTTCTTTAGTGTCCTTCACCTAGCACTTTCACTGACTCATTTAGCAAAGCTCAGCTGACCCCCCTCAGTTTCAAAATGAGAGGCACCCCCACCAAAATCACATCAAAATAACATTAATCTTCCACCCTCCCATTTTCTGAACTACTGTCACACAAGTACCATTCTGCTGCTCCTATATCCCTATTTCTAGTCACAGTTAAGGCAGAAGCCCACAATTATTTTTAACATAACTTATAATTGAAAATAAAAATGCTCAAGAATGAAACATGTGTTCTCTGCTCAAGAACACATAACCCCACCAGGCCAACAATCCTTCCAAGCGGAGATCTGATTGCCTTTTATGGTTGCTTACAGAAAATGCACGTTTAGAAAGCTCCAAGTTAGCTTTTAGAAGAGCCATTTCTATTGTTAATTAATATTACATTCCCTCCTGCATTCTGAATGTCACACCCAGCTCTGTAATGAGATTCCTAACAAATGAACAAATATAACATAGAACAAGAAATGGCTGAACATCCTCTTTTAGACAGAATTATTCCAGGTGCAAAAGCTAGTCTGAGAACAAAATGCTCTTGTGTGGCTTCCAGAACCACAGAAGGCATTTGCAAAGCCGTCCCCATCAGTTGCCTCTCTCAACCATGGTACCACACCTCTGCTAAGCCCAGCCCAGCTCCAGAGGCAGCTGGAGGGGAGGGGAGCTGGCAGCTGCCTGCCTCCAGCTGGCAGGGAGTCAAGAGAGCTGCTGAAACCATTTTGATGCAATGTCAGTGTAAAAGCACAGCAGTGTAGCTTTTTCCTCAACTGGTAAATATTGGGGAAAATATATTTACAGGCCAAGAGAGAAGCAAAAAAAAAAAGGCAAAACAAGCAAAAAAATCCAGCTCTAATATTTGCCCTGTATGTAACATGTATACCTCAGTATTGTAAAAGTTGAAGAACTTATTACACAACAGACCAAAACCAATAAATATATTTCTTTCAATATTGAGTGAACACATCTTTTATTGCACTTCCCTGGTCAAAGAAACCTGCAGACAATAAAGTAAGTAAATCTTAATCTTACTCCCCTATGATTACCAACAACCTTCTGACATGTTTTCTAAGACAGCGTTCAAACTTTTTGTCTTTCTACAAATTTAGTTACATGAAATTCCTAATTCCTGTTTGGCATATGTCAGCATTTTTTTTCCCTGCCTTTTGACCCCCAGTACATGCAACTTAATAGATCATAATTCTGTTCCCTTTATTGTTCCATGAAAAGCAACACTGGTTGCACCTCAAAAATTAAGTAAATGTTTTTTGGATGCCAATATAATTAAACTACTGTAATGGTTCAAGTCAACAACTTTCCCTAAAGTGCTAATTAAATGTCATTGCTCCTTCCTCAGACAACAAAAATAATAAAAGCTGCATATAGAGTGTTCCTAAAGTTAGTTCTCTGTGTTTATAGTGAATTCATAAGAGTTCTTATGCAATAAACTGTAATACCAATGCCAAAAGCAAATTGCAGGACATGAGCATGTTAAGCATCACCCTGATCACCAAAGAAAAAACCCTGTCTGAAAGTGAGATGTGATTCATCACCCAAAGGCAAGTCCTGAGGGAGCTCAACATGTCCTACTAATGGTGTTTGCAGCCCATTATGTAGAACCTCTGCTAATATTAGAACTTTGATCTGCAAGACGTTAATTCAGTGAAAATACCTTTTCCACTGCCCTGACAGCAGAATGCCTGACAACTGCATCAGCAAGATGTGCTAAAGATTACATATGATACATAGGGAGGCAGAGACAGTGGTACTGGCTGACTTTTATCAGCATTAATTTGGGATAACAACCTTCTCTGCATCTAAGAGTTAACAGCTGAATGAGTACTGTGGCATTTGGTCAAAAACTTCAGCAAGGCTTCAGTATCCTCCACCAGAAGCAATTTCAAAGAAATTAAATGTAGAGGACATTTACATGAGCTAAAGGCAAAAGCTGAAAATGAAATTGCACCAAAAGGCTAATTACCAGTGTCCAGCAGTCTTATAAAAAAGGTGTCTTGAAACAGCTCTCGCTGGGAAACCTCCCCAGGGGAACAAGAAAAAAGATACATTCACAATGGCAGCAGCTCCAAAACAGGAGAAACTGCAACTTCTCCTGTAGAATGGATAGAGGGAAAATAAAATCAAAATTCCAAATGGTTTTGTCAAGCTGAAGACATGCCCTGAAATTAACAAACCATTTGGCAAAAGTGTGTTTGAGGACAGCAGTTAATCTGGAGAAGACAAATGCATAAGCACTAAATGGCAAAAATTAGTAGTTACTGCAGTATATGAATGTAAATCAGTAATGCAACACTGTTCCAAAAAAGGCAAACCTGCTTTTTGGATTTATTAATGGGCATGGAATTCATGACAACTGAAATGAAATGTGTCAGCTTTGTTGGTTACTGATGGACTAAAAAAGGAATCTACAATAGATCTCCTGAGAAAAGTTCAAGGAATTAAGATTTTTAGAATTTGCAAACACTCAAATGATTTTGGAAAGACGTGACCATTTATCTCCTCATCATAAAGTCTTAAGAGAAATGTCATGAGGTTTTTCTTCATGTCAGAACCATTTCCACACTTTAGTCTACAGAAGCAGGACAAGAATCATCATTTACTGACAAAGGTAAAGGTCTGACAAAAAGACCTAGGGTTAATACCAGGAATATCTTTCTAATGATTATGGCAATTAAAAACTGAAGCATGGCAAAGTACTGCTTTGGCATCTACTCAGCCATAGGTACCTAATAACAGCATAGTGAGCTCCTGAAGCAGATGGTCTCATTATACTTTCTTCAGTCTCAACACAAGGGATTAAACTAGGTCTAGGTGAACCTCATGTCCATTCTAAATCGGCACTCTCAGTCCTGCAGGCCAGCTGGGAGGGCAGACTTCTGACACTGTCTGAGGTTACCTTAATTCCTTAACTTCATTGCATCAAACACAAACATATGAGATAGCAAAACACACATAATACTAGAAAGTATCTTCCAGTAAGACCATACAGGTTCCACATCTGGCTATCATAGCTAATACAGCTGTTCACAGATGGGCTTATTGTGAATAATGACTCTAACTCTTAGCAAACTTTTGTATTCTGACAAGACTTATTTATTTTTATGACTGGAAACAAACAGGGATGGAAAAGTACAAATGAGAGAAGTTAGTGATATGGCTAGGATGCAGGATTTATTGATATAAGTATGTCTGAGCCTCTTTCCTTCTCTCCAACACATAAGAGAGAACTCTTCAGTGATATGTGGATTGGATATTTCCAATGAGCTACTATGTTGATTTATTTGTTTATTTATTTACTTGGGGGAAAGTTAATATAATTACATAATAAACAACGTTATACTGCAGATAGCAAGGTAACCCTCATACTCTTCAAAACACAAGACAAAAACTAATTTGACAATGTCAAAAAGCTCTAGCTTTTGTTTGCCTCTCTTTAAGTAAAACCTAAGCAAGAAACTAATTAGCCTCTGTGCAGTCATTTATACTATCATTCCAAACTGCATTTAGATATGCCGGCAATATAGTAATATACTCTGAAAACTGGGGTGTCAGCTTTCCATTCTTTCTGGGAGATTTTTTTCCACTTTCCTTCCTTTTACATACAAATATATCAGTTTTAAAACATGTCAAGATGTTCTCATTTGGTTCATGCAAAGTGACACTAACAAGACAGTTATCTGATGGGATAATTTGCTCCTTAGCTGATTAAAAAAATGCATCACAGATACAATAAAAAACCCCCACATTTTGCTGCCTGCCAAGACCTATCACTTAAATGAATACAGTCCTTTTGACAGAGAATAGTTAATTTTCATAAATTATTACTGACTGAAGGCAGAGTTAACCCATGGACAGAATGTACTCTCATGAGAAACACAAGGGATCTCTTTATTGCTATATTTGTGTATATATTGCTAGCTTTCTGCTACCTTTGCAGCTGCTGCTGCTGCCTTCACAATTAATACAGCAGTTTTACAATGAGAAACATGGATTAACATAGTACAAAATTAAAAGGGAAGGGGCCTATTTTTTATTTTTATTTAATACTCAAGAATCTTGACTAGTTAGTCATAACACCATTACAGAAATGAATTAATGTTATATAGTCTTTATATAGGAATTATTGGTTATAGATAGAGATCTCAGATTTTTCTTTCTACATTGAAAAATCTTTCAGTAGACATTACAGTAATGCAGCACTTAAAACTAATTTTAATAAGTCCATCTTTATATAAGAAAAACTAATCTATTTTTTCAAATTTTGTTTTATATAAGTAAATTTGCAACAATCCCACAAAGTACTAAAAAATTCCAAACTTAATAAACCATTCCTTTTCATGCTCAGTCTTTAATCCTGATATTCATGGAAATCATCAGGTAAAACAGGATTTGACAATCTCAACATACTTGACCTACAAAGAGGATGACTGAGAACAATTACAAAAAGGAACAGAGTCTCCTCCTTCTCAGCTCCTTTATCTAGTCTATTTTCATACTGTTCAGAGCCATAATAAAGGATTAATCCCCCAAATATATTGTGCTACTTTTTCACTCTATCAACAAAGCCCTGTATGGCAGTGGTAAAATTCTAAAGTTTAAGATGTACAAGTCAGTGAAAAACCAACTGCAGCAGGAACAGCAAGGGACATCACACAACATGTGATATATTAACCACTTAAAAAGAATTGAAAAAAAAAAATTGTACAAGACCAAAAATTAGGAAAATATTAACAGCATTTATTGCCAAGAAGTTATACTTTAAAGCCATTCAAGCAGTCATATTTTTCAAATACATTATTAGAAATATTTGTATATATTTGTTATTTGGATTCGCTATCAACAATCCTTCATTATTTAGATGTGCATGCTTTTGTGGATCTGCAGGAATTCCAGACCTATATTTTTCTGATATGTGAAGATTAAGGGCTAGGCATGAGGAATAAGACAGGAATAATAGACAGCAAGTAGACCCTTGTTACTTGCATTTGTGGTTTTCTTCATTTGACTTTCACCACCCATGTCAGGAAATTGTACACAATTTTTATATTAAAAATTTGCCTCATTAAAAGCACATTCTGAAAACCTTATTGAAGGTAATCTGGAAGGGCCTGATGACCTCTTCATCTCCTACAATGTTAAAGAACTGCCACCAGAACACACTATGTGTCATCAGCAGATTAGACTGTAAGTAGATAAGGATGACTTCCTAATCCATATGGTTAGATTTATGTCACTGATTTGAAAATAAAAGATGTCATTCCTGCAAAAAAATCCCATTACTTACTGCTTAATGACATAACAAAAAGACTGGGCTGTGGGAAAAGATATTGAATTACTTTTAAATCCTCGGATGTTTCTTAATGCAGACGCATTTCTTTCACATTTAAAAAAAAATATGTATTTTGTGGTTTCATTCTTAATTCTCACTTTTGTAATGTTTCTTGCTTGTGCTGCTACTTGGGTAGAGCAAATGCATCAGCAAATGTATTCTCCTGACATGTCAAGAGTCATGGCTATGACACAGTAGAACTTTTCTGGAATGTTTCTTATTGTTCTTACTCTTGGTTAAACTACCCCAGGACCAAAATCACCCCACACAGGAGCACAGGAATTATGAGCTCCTGCCTACAGTGGGTACCAAAGGACCTCATAGTTACTAAACTGCTGGCTGAGAAGGCTTCAGCTTCCGACTTTGTGTTTTTATTAGCAAAGGGTTGAAGAAGTAATTGGGAATTTTGAGAAAAGGACCTTATTCTGAGGAAAGCCACCAAAGTTTAATCATGTGGACACCTTGAAAATACAGAGAAACTACAGAAAAATTATATTGGTGTTTCCAGGAGAATAAGTCACATGAATCTTTAAAGTAAGCCTGTTTGAACTATTTGCAGTGAAAAAAGCTCTCCTGTGTTTACTTTAATACTGTTCCCATTTGGGTGAAGTTTTTTTCAATGTTTCTACAAATGGACCAGTGAAAGTACACCCACTTTGCAGTGAAAGTAAACCCACTTTACCATTACCTGCTTCAGTTCTTTTAAATAAACACTAGGGGGGGAAAGCCAAACAAAAAGTACCATTTTTTTCCACATAGAAACTCTGTGGGCTTTCTTTAACTTTCTGTGCTTACCCTCTCTGCTCTAATTCTATGCAAAGCAATTACATTAATTCAACAACAAACTGCATTTCTTTAAAATGAGGCAATCTCACATCCCCATTTCCTAACATCCTCTCTCAGTACTAAGCCCTACTGCCTTCCTTGCTCTGGTGCTCACATTCATCACACCTCTTGCCCAGATGGAATGGAAAATTTATAAACCCTGAAACTACAAAAGATCTGTTCATTTTCTACCAAATCTGTTCCCTGATTCAGTTCACCACGGGATTGCACAAAACCTGATGTTAGTACATAATGCAGAGCTGATGTAGATAAGCAAAAGGAAGGTCAAAACATTTCTGTCCATAGCACAGTTCTTTCTTATACTATTTGTTACACTCTGTGTAATGGTCTTGTTCTGGTGGGACCCAGATCAGCGAGTGCTGTAATCTAAATGAGGTTTCCAAAATAAGTAGACACCTTAATAATGTCATAAAACCAAATTATTATTATTATTATTATCATCATCATCATCATCATCATCATTATCCGGATATAATATGATAAATGCTTTAGAATAGCCACATAGTTTAATCATGCACTGTAATTTAGTATTATCAACACTTTCTAGCCACAAAACATATTTCTACTCTCTAATTAATGATTCCAAAAACCTAGCTAAGAGCTGTTGAGGGAAAAATTATATTTTGAATGAGTCTGTGGACAGAAGGCCAGACTGACTTCTGCCTGTATCCTTCTACATCATTTCTGTGAAGGGCATAGATTACAGCAAGGTGCAAAACTCCACTCTATGGGTAAAAGGATGAGATGGTGGCCCCAGCTACTGAGAGGCAGGGCTGTTAAGTGACAACTTAAATCCCTCCTGCTTTGGCATCTCCATAGTGGTCTTTGTGAAAACCTAAGGAAACAGATTTGTTTTGGTTTTTTATTATTAAAAAGTAATAAAAATAACTGCACTGCAGTGCTAAAGAAATGAATAAGCAGATAATTTGCAAAGGAAGGGAAAGGCTCTGTTAATCTGCTAACAAGCAAGCCATATAGTTGTCATTTATACCTCAGTCCTTTTAAAGATCCATGTGCTTAAAAGTTTCTATTATCTTACTGCTCATTGTTTTGTTGAAGGCTTATTTCCATGAAGTTATATATCTAACACCTTAATTTCACACTTTAATTTGTTTTCTTTCTTTAAAATAGAAAACCATAATAATTTCCTTAATGCAATACTTACTTCATTGTCACAAAGCTCATACAAAGCTTTGCAAACCTCTAAGAAACATTGACTTTGTTTTGTTTAATCATCTAGCTACCAAACAGTCAGCCATTTCTTATCACTTAATAGGGTCAGCTTGTAAATAACAATTGGTTCTCTAAAGGGTTCAAACTCCATTAAAATAGTTCAGTGTTAGTCATTAAAATATGTCCTGCAGATGGCTGCACAATTTGTTTCCATTTTGTTCTTCTAGTACTTAACTTTTAATTTGTTTACTTTTTCCTCCTCTTGAAATTTAAAAAACACATCAACACATTCTCAACACTAGTTTAAGCAATCACATTTTCACATCATTTATTTTAATGTTTTCTATTATTAGAAACAATTCAGTTAAAACACATTTCCAAATGCTAATTTAGCTTCATCTGTGAAGAAGACAGATTTTTTTTTTACAAAACTCAGACACAGAGGTTATAATCTGCCTCAAAGCTTGCCTGCTATATTCACTGATATATTGAGCAACAAAACCAAAGAACCTTTCCATCATAATTTCAAGAAAATTTCCTGCCACTTACATAGTCTATTAAATAATCTCAGGCCATTTAGATGTAATCCCAAACAAACCACTCCTTCTCCTCTATTTCAAATATCTCTCTGACATCTGCTTGCCACAACACATCTCTTTGTACAGGGCCTAAGCAAATTTTTTTAAAAATACATATTAAGTCTAAATTGGGATAATTTAATTAATACTTTTTCTGTAGCTCTTCCAAATGTTTAAAAAAGGTCTCAAAAATATACTGGGCTCAAATCTGAATTTTATGTTGCATGAAAAGTGTAACAATTCTCAAGGCACCAAAAAGCTTTCAAGTGCACTTGTTATCTTCTGTCAGGCGCAACATTTTCTGAGAAACAAAAACAAAACATATTACACCTTAGCAATGGAGAGACTTAGACCTAGCAGATGCATAGGGTTCATAATGTCTCTTCAGCAAAAATAGTGGGGGAATTTTGAAAATGCATTCTTCCCTATTCTCTTGTACAGCCAAACTCAACTTCATTTAACCTGAAGTGCTGAAGTGTAAATGAATGGATTGTAATGAGACATGCATAGATGTTTGGTTTTAGTAAGAAAATCTGGGTGCCTTTGTATTTTCTTTAAAAAGATAATCTATTTAACAACATTAGGAATAACAATAAACTATAAAACCCATATTTCAAATTATAAATGTCTAGAATTTTTGGGTTTTTGAATGCTATAACTATACTTGCAAACTAGAAACAACAGAAAAAAACCCACAGAACTATCATGAGCACAGGGAATGCATATCTTTCATTATCTTCAAATAATTTTGGGACTAGCAAAAAATGTCTGGGCCTAGAAGAAAACACTAAAAGTTGGTAGATAAAAATCTGATAAAAATTCTCAGTCTTCAACAATACGATCACAATTTCTCAAGTATCTATCAACTGTAAAGAAAAATATGAAAGCAGATTTTTTGGGGGGATAGGACATAAGCCTGGACAGAATATTTCTGTTCTGGTGACTCAACTAATTAACATGTATTTACTGTAAGAGGCTGGTATTTATGACATATAGTCCCTACAGTACTCCTCTTTCCTGTTCTTCTGTAATGAAATGTTTCTTCAACCTGTTTTGGTTTGGTTTTTTTTCTTTCATCTTTCCTTCTCTTTCTGCTCAGAAGATGAAAGCTCAATTTGGCACCACATGAGGAGTTGAGGAAGGATTTAATTTTTTAAACACTGTATGCATTAGAAATAGAGATTTGATGTGAGCTTTCTTTTGAATTGGCATGGGTAATCCTTTTCCTTGCTCTACACTGAGTTTTTCTAGAAAATAGAGGAAAAAAATCTTACTTCAAATATCTGGTGGAAAAAAGGGTCATTAGCTCAATCAGGAACATATCCTGGAATATTCAGATTGGGGTCAAGGTCACAAAGGCCTCTCCTGTATCTCCTGTCTGAAAAATTACCATTCCCTGTACACCGTCTGCTTTTTCAGATCTCATCTCTTTTTTCAATTGGAACTGATGTTATGATAAAATACTTGTGTAGCAAGGTTATAAACAAAAGGGAAAACATTGCCAGTACTGATTTTCTATACATCCACTAAGGAAAGAAGACCAAAAGAACTACTGAGATGAAGTAACATTATTAACTTTAAAAAAAGAAATGAGATTTTAGAGATATAAAGACTTAGCAGCCTTAAGCAAGGTTATTTTGTGATTTTCCACAATATATTTGCATGCAGAATTGGTGACCAACACATGCAGGCTAATGAATTAAGCTGAATCAGGGTTCTGGAAATACTATTTTTGATTTGAGCTTTCTTCAGCTCTACAGTTTAGTTTCTCTACCTGGTCCTAATAAAAGAGGAAAAAAAAAAAAAGGCAAAAAAAAAACCAAACCAAAAAAAAACCAAAAAAAAAACCAAAAAAAACCCCAAAAAACCTCTTTGGTTGAACTGCTTGAAATGCCTACATCAAAAGAACTCTACAGAAGCCAAACACTCCATTTACTTCATTTTAAATTTCATTGAAGAGCTCTTCTGAGTTTGAATATTCCTGATAGAAAGAAGTGGTTGGAAAGCTGTTTGAAAATGGAATTCCTTTATGTTTAAGAGCACAGTCTGAGCAGCAAAACTTCAAACTGTACAAACAGAAGAGGAACAGTCTAAAGCCATTATTTACCTCAAATACAATGAAACATTCAGAAACTCTCCATGTCAATACTTAAACTAACTTATTTTGGTTTCAATTAAGATACAGTTTATTTTTCTTTATCTCCTATTGCTTCATTAAAATTTGCAGTTCATCCCAGCACATGTTTTTTTGGAATAAACTATCAAGAATTAATGAAATTATTTGCTTATGACTTGCCAGAACATACTTTTCAAGAAAAATCTCAGATTTGACAGCAGAGAATGATAGGATCTAAAACATATCCATGACCTCAATTCAATGTGGTTGGACAAGATAACAATTCATCTTTAATCTCTTTGATACACTTCAATGCTTTCATTTTATTGCATTTGCTTTATTTTCTTTCATGTTAGTAAAGGTTTTCTTCAAGCACATTTAGAAAAGTATAATACAAAAGCTAAATTCAGTTGCCAGTGTGGAACACACACATGCAAAGCCACAGACCCTAAGTATGGCAAGACCACATTGCATTTACATACAAAAAGGACAAGTAAATAATAATAGTAATAAAAAATAAGAACAATCAAGAAGGTATATTCCATTTCAAATATCAAGATTATAAATGCTACATAATTAATTGATAATTCAAAATTGGTTAACTAAGAACCTGCAAAATAGGCAGGAAATTAACTATAGACTCTTGCTGATGTTTATGATCTCACTGCTAAAAGCAAGGACATTCTGACCTGTCCCATGTTCTCAAAAATGATTCTTTAAAATATTCAACAAATCAATATCAATTTAATTATGGAAACGTAAAACTCTTTCAGGCTTATGCAATTTACCTTTGAAATATCTCCTGTGATAAATATAGCCCATTGCATGCTTTTCTTCCAACCTACTTCAAATATTTGAAATAAAAACTACCTGGCAAAGTAAATCTAAATTCTTAAAATATGTGTTGAGGGAAGATGATGTAATTCAATCATCTCTCTAAGCCTCAATTCAGTTGAATTTTCTTTAAAAATGGTAAATGAAAATAGCAGATGCAACTTCAGGATGCCCCACATCTTCGTTTAATTTAAATAAAAAGAGGAAATGTTTGTTTTAAAAGAGGAAATGTTTATGTTTCTTCCTCTACTAAAGTATTTGTGATACAAGATCTCATTTCATCATGTTGTCTGAATTATAGCACTATCTCTCCCTGCTGGGCCTCTGGCATGGAATAACAATGTCAGCATGAACTCTTTACTGAATTTAGCTTTCTGGTCGTGTTATCACAAATTGGTTTGAGTACACAGCCTGCAAAAATGGGGAATGACAAATCAAACAACCCTCAAGGGAGAGGAAAGCTTTAATAGCTTCTTGCCTGTCAACTGGTTATTATAAGATGATGACAAACAGCACTACATTGATAATTTTCCTAGACATTTGAACCATGCTTTAGAACAGATTAACTCAAGATCATATTTAAAATGTCAGAGGTCTCAAAAGATAAAAATCATACTAGTAAGTCCATTTAGATTAGAAGATAATTGCTTTTATGAAAAATGAAACTTAAAGATAGTCAAAGACTTCAAAAACAAGTTGAAGGCTCTGCCAGAGCTGGAGAGTGGTCTGGTTGTGCACTTCCTTACTCCAGTGTTAAAACTAAGGCAGTAATTACTTTTTTTCCAAAGTATCACCTTTTTGGAAAAAGTTATATTCAAAGCATACAACTGCTTTTCTGACTTTTAATTTTTATCCTACATGTAAGTAATAAAAATGAACACTGTAGTAAGTATAGCAGAAATTCTACATACATGCAAAGTCAACACCAGGAAAAATGTATTATATTGTAGAAGCTTTCTTTTTTTCCTTTTAAAACTATAATCCTTTTTTTCTTTTTCTACAGCATCTATGGAATATGGGCTCCCTCCAGTGGCAAAATTAACATTCAAAAATCTTCACCCTTGTTTATGTGCTTAATTGTATTGCCTAATAAACAAAATAACAGCCACACACATTGTAGGTTGAGAGTTGAAAACCTTTTTAGAATAGGAGGTTTATTAGCACCTTTTTTTCCCCTTTTCAATAGTATTGATATAGACAGCATTATTGATCACTATATTCAAGGTCATACAAAATCTACATGTTCCAAACAAAACTTTTCAACATTTTAGTTTCAAAACAAACTATTCCCTCCAAAAAACTTAGCTGTTTAGTTAGGCTAGACTTTTTGGGAATTTGGAAAATTTATGAACCTTATATTTCACCATTTGCATTTTCAAAAAAAAAATCTACATAATGTCCTATTATATAGGGTATGATTAGCATCTCAGAAAGGTGTATTAAGAATTGATAAAATTAATTCTTTAGTGAAGAGGGAGGTATATCTTACAGTTTTGGCCCAGATTTGCTCTGTTCCTGCCCATCCCAGAATGCACAACACACTTCCATTCTTGGGACAGTATCAAGACATTGTGTTTAATTTACATGAGTGTTCTTGGCTTTAACTACAGAAACAGTAAAGCTGCTACCTTTGGCTTCACTTACCCCTGATGTGCTTGCTATGAAATACTTCTATTTACGTGTTGTATTGCATCATGGCTATATTTTGCTTTCCACTTTATTTTATGATGTTTATTGTTCTCTCCACACTACACAATGTCACATCCCTAGCAAAGACAGTGACTGAAATAAGCCAGCTTGGAAATGTCTGACTGCTCAGAACCACAGAGGAGTTGAGCCACTAGGGAGTAAACCACTGATATGTATCCTCAATTTTGAACAATCTTTTGTTCAATCTTTTACTTGAAAATAACCTCTGCTCAGAACTAGATTTTGATCCTCATAACTGCAAGCTAGACAAGACTAATTTCAATGGTCCCTTCTAACCCAAAGTATTCTGATCGTAAATATAAAAGACTGGAACAGGTCTTCATTAAAACCCCTCATAAGACTCCCATATAAGTGAAGTCATTTAGTCATGAAAATTAATGCTAACCTGTCAGGACCAGGTTGTTTCTTCAGGGAGTTGTCTCCTTCCTGCAAGAGAATCTCATTGCTAAAGTGGTACTTTTTGCACAAGGAAATGAGCACCTTGAGGACACAACTTCCTTTAATCTTATAGTCTGTTCTTTGGCTACTATGAAGCAAAATTCTGGGGAAAAAAAATCAAGGGCATATTGGCATGATGATCTGTAGAAGAGAATAAAGTAAATTCAGGCAAGTAAAGAAACATACAGGTAGAGTTAATCTGTCTAAAATCTCAAGAATCATAAATTCAAGAATTCCAGCATTCGTTGCAGAATAATGTCACCTCAGTTGTGACTTGTTTTGTTGGATTGTTTCAAACAATTAAGTTATTTGCTAAGGGAGAAGGGAACAAAATGTCAATACACATAGAATGAATGTATCAGGAAACCAGCAGGAAGCCCTTTTATGTTGCTCTCTTTCTCTAAGACTCCTTCTTGGCTTCTGCTCAGCAGGGTATGTCCAGTAAGTCCCTCATCAGCCTTTGAAGTCAGTGCTCAGCTATCACTGATAGGAGACAGCTATGAGAGCTTGCATTTGTTGGACCATTCTTCCAAACTATGCCATGATGGTGGACCCAACACCACACAGCAACAGCAGAAATACAATGGCTGAATAATCCCTTCCCCCACAAAGTCAGATTTCAAAATGGTTTTAACAGAGGGCTCCAAGTTACCAGCTGAGTGATGCACAATCAAGCAGAAAAATGAAGGTCCTCAGAAACTTTGTGAGGAGCATAGGTTGTTTTCCATCTTTCTTTAGAAAAATAAGCATGTGGAAGCTTCTGCAAGACTTGGGAGAAAAAGAAATTTTACCAGGAACTAACTGGAGAGACTCAGCTGTGTTTCTCTTGTATATCACAGACAAGGTACAGGAGGTTAATATGTAGCAACATTCCTCCAGACAAAAAGCACAAGCCAGAAACTTGGAGAATAAAAGCACAGGATGATACTCAAGCCCTCCAACCATAAATCAAAAATGGTCAAGTATGGATTACTGAAAGAATGAAAGTTTGACACCTGGCTAAAACTGATTTTAGGACTCCACAGAGAGAATAAAAAAATTGTATATGACGTATGTAAAATATCCCAAATGCTGTGAAAATAACAAGAAGGTATAAGACAGGCACAAACTGTACAAAGAATAAAAAGAAAGGAAGAACAGAAAGGAAGGAATGGCTTCAAACACATGTCCTCCAGTAAAGAAGCACCATACTTTCTTTTTTTGTGAATGTCTTTCCTTACTGTCAGCAGAGGAAAATCTCTATTTTTGCATTGCCATTTAGCACATTTTTTCACTGCAGGAAAATGCTTATCCTTAAAGCACCTTTTTTTGTATAGTATTGGACTAATCAAATAAGAACTTTAAAAAGCGGTGAATATACACATCTGTATTTTGCTCCTGTCTTCCCACCTTGATTGGTTTTCCAATACCAAGTCACATTAAACTTCAGCACAGCAAGAGATTTAATAAGAGCACAAATGCATTCACTCACTTGTGAAATACTTGGAGGTAGCATGAGACTTTTTCCTTTAGTTTCCTTTGCTCCGGGTGAGATACCACCCACCACTTATAAATCTCAGTCTGCTGCTGGGACTCCATTAACATGCCCTTGAAATAAGGACTGGTATAAAGAGGCCTTGTATTTAGGAAATAACTTCCTGTAAGTCCACTTTCAATTTCTTTGTAACATGGCCTGAATGCTTCATGCTTTATGGACTCAGGACACAGAGAGCTGCAACAGGATTATGTTTCCTGTAGCTCCCTATTACTTTCCTATAGCTTGATTGGAAGGCTCAGCCAGGAAAAAAGCAGTGATGACATACAGCGAGCTTCTGTGACCAGAAAATAAAACCACTGGCTCACAGGAAAGACAGGGAAAGAACAGCCTATGAGATATATCTACCTGTGCAATTCACTGCTACAGGAAATCAGTGAGTCGAGTAATGTAAAATTGCAAAAGGCTACAACACTTTATGGCCTTTAACATTATTTGTTGCATGTGCTGAAGTAATAAATACACAATCTGTGCTTCAGAACAAAACATATTATTTCATCTTCATATATTTTCCATTATTTTGTTTTTTTTTTTCTTCTTTCAGGCTCTTTGGTTTTGTGATTTAGGGGCATTTTGGGGGGTTTTTCTGGGGGAAGGTTACTTTTTTTTTTTTGCAATAAATGCCAAACTATATGAACTTTGTGCCAAAATTCAGTTTTACCCCCATGAACTATCTTCATTAATTTGTACTGGATTCTTGAATTGCTTTAGTTACTCCCTAAAATACAGCCAACAAGAACTTGAACACCATTTGTTATCTAGCACACTGATGGCTTAAGCACTCCTCTAAGAAGCAGAAGACTACATTTTTTCCCTCAGAAGCAGTACAGTACACAAATAATAAACCAACAGGTTAGAATAAGATTTGATGTAGAGTCATGTTAACTATCTATAATGAAGATTACTAAGGATGCAACTTTTTTTCATTTGTGAGTTATAATCCAAAATTACCAACTTCTTCCTCTATCACAGAATCACTAAAGGAAAATTTGAAAGTCGAAATACAATTTTTGTACTTCTTTCTTCACACAGGAACAACTGAAATATTGTATTTATACAGTGCTGCTGGAACACAGGAGACTAGCATTCTCTGTAGTGATTACAGTTATCAGTGAGGGAAATCTGATTTGAATCAAATGAGCATTTAATTATCACAGGCATAGCAGATTGCCTTTAGAATTGGAATTACAGGTGCTTTATTGCAATAGTGCCCTGTATTAAAAAGACATTAAAGATATTATGCTCTCAGGTCTCTCAGGGGTAGAAGCAAAGAAACTCTTAGATGGTGAATTCTTGGCACATATAGGGGAGAGAGGTAACTACATGCTCTGGCTGTGGGCACTTAGGGGACAGTGCAGAGAAACCCTGTACATTAATTTATTCTGCATTTTCTACCTAGCCAGAAGCTACGCTGCCCCTTTAGCACCTGATTCAGTACATCTCACTTGTTACCTTGGGCTTTACTTCTATGCAAACTATGGCTTTATGACTTCTGTTTGACTCTAAAAATACACAGAACAACTTTCCATCTATCTGCATTCAAAAACATCACAGAGGCATCCTACTTAGCTCCCAAAGCTCTGAGAACTCAGTGCTTCATACAAGAAGGTTGCTTTTAGTCTCACTGAAACCAAGAGCCCAATAATCTCATGAAATTTCTCTTTCTTTTGACATATGTAACTGAAAAATCTATATTCATATTAACGTAGCAGTCCATAAATACAGACTAAGATGATATGAAGGGAGAGCATTCAAAGAGAGAATATAGGTCACTGAACTCACTGCATTTTAATCATCTAATGGTTATTATCTCTTGACTACTTAAGACATAAAACTTTACAGCTCTCAAATGTCTTACAAATATAGCACTTGTTAAATGGCATTTATTTTTCTACAACAAAATTAAATTGAATAAAATATGTACAATTTTGAGTAGACAAGAAATATTACAAAACAGATTTTTAGGTTTAAGAAATTAAGTCAATATTCCTACCCATTCTTACTTTCAAATGCTATAATCTATAGCTATTTAAAACTATAGAAAACGAATCAGTTACTAACTAATAGTTACTGTAGTTTACATTTCAATAATGTATGATCTGTCTACTGAGACATGTACCACATCACGTATTTCATCCTTGAATGCAAATCAATAGGTGTTCATAGTTCTCATTTTACAAAAATGCAAAGGGCATTGGTATTCCATGAAAGCCACCTATTAATCCAAGCTAAAACCTCAAATATTTGCCTTTCTGCAAAGAGATTAGAACTCTTTCTTCATGGGGATTAGTAATTCTGGTTTTTTCTTTGATCACAATGTAAATTCATTGTAGACTTATACCTCATAATGATCCGTCTGTTAAGTTTTTCTCTTCAGTAGCTGTTAAAATTAGGAGAGGATTTGTTGGTGGGTTATTTTTATTCACAACCACATTAATGCAAGTCCTAAACTAATCAATTTGCATTATGTAGCCTTTCATGCAGTTTGCACAGATTTACAGCTTGGTTGCTTTATCTAGTCTCATGCCTGTGAGACAGCTGTTAGGCATTTAGCTAATCTAATTCTAATCCCCAGGGGATTCTGGTGTGTCCATTGGAAGTTAGATGCATGGACTGCAGTTTACCATCTGAAGTATCTTTTGTCACTCCTATTTATTTTTTTCTTTATGATTTTGGATTCAAAATTTTTCTGAAGAGGTTCACTAGAACTGTCTGAATAATCACAGTGTAACAGTTATTGGCTAAGGTTTGCTTCTCATTTTAATTTTTTCATGGGTATGTTTAATATCTCTTTCATCTTTCACACCTATGATGCTGATTTCAAGGAGTAGTAAGCAAAGATTTTTTTAATTATATTCAACCCAAGTAAAGCCCTTTCTGCACAGTTGTTTTGTTTCTCCTGCCACCTAATTTTTTTCTCTTATCTTTTTTATGATACTTGGAGAAATAATGGGAAAAGTAAAGATTATACCTTTTCTTGTGATTGTGGTCCTGCCAAGAGATTTTATCTGCAAAAGACCATTCAGCTTTCTCATTAAAATTCACAGCCCCTAGCTGACTAAACTTAATTGGCAAGAAGTCAAGAAACATAATTGTTTAAATTATGAGCATTTCTAAAAACAGCACATTATGATGAAAGTCATCTATTTATATTGCGCCATTTCATTATGATTGTACTTTCAATGGATATTTTATCTTGTTAAAAAAGTAGTAAAGTGAAAGCCTGACAAAAATGAAACAGATTAATCTGCTGAAGTCAAACAATCCTCAAAGCAAATTTGTTTTTATATAGGAAGTGAATTTAGGTTTTTAAAAGTTAAATGCATTTTTTCCTAATGCTATTTATATACTTGAGTGCATGGCTGCTTGACAGCTAATAAACAAGCTTATATTTATACAAGAAGCCAAGATAAAGTACTAGCTCTATAATAATCGATAAAAATTCTGCCTCTGATCTTCAGCAAAGAGCTTGCTTTAATAATGAAATCTCAAACTAAAAATGATAAAGATTATAGGCTGGCAGAGGACTGTGCTCCCACTTAAATTAATGGCAAAACTGTCCAGACCATCTCTGGCCCCATCTAGCTGGGTCATAGCCTGGCCTTAATCAAATCTCACTCTTATGAAATAGCTGGCTTGAGCTGGCCTCACACATTTTCCTTTGTAATCCAGTGTGCCTGGTAAAGGTTGATGTCACTCTCTCACTGGTTAGTGATGTTCTTAGGATGTGTATACTTGTTCTACACCCTTGCTCAGACTTGTTCACCTTTGGGCATGAATTTAGCAGTGAGTGATAGAGAGAGGGCGATTTCACTCCCCTTTGTGCCTTTGGGCAAGGGCACAGAGCCATGTCTGTGCTGCTGGGCTGCAACATGTCTATGCTGATTTGACCCTTGGAGAAAGGTTTAAGAGGATGAGGAAACAGCAGCAATGAAACAGACAGTGGGAACACCAAATGTATCTGGCTCTTTCCCACAGGGACGCATCTTTGTTTTTATTTTCAGCTCTAGTTTGTATGGAAACCAGACTCTCTGATGTGAAGAGCTGCAGTAACCCAGAATAAAGCTTTCCTTACACATTCTAATCCATGTTTTTTCTTCTCCCAATTTAGACAGTCTTCTTCCCATTTTCAAATACAGGTCAGAAAAATAATTGACCTTCAGTTAGTTGAACAATAGCCTAGATGCACGCAGTGTTAGCAAGATGAATTCAGGAGTGGTGCTCTGCATGTCCCATCTATATGGGATAATCAATAATCAACATCTGCTTAGGATTTCAATATTGCTGCTAAATATTCCTGTATCTGCCTCCACTATCAGTGAGAATTCCTTACACCTGTGAAGATGCTCACTGTTTCTGAAACACTGAACGTACCCATCCCTGGACCATGCTGTGTTTCCTGGCAAGACACAGGGCCAGCCAAACAACATATGCTACTTCTGTCCTGCTAGTGTTTGCTAACCAGATGGCATTCAAAAAATGCAAGCAAGTGATGATCTCTGTTCATCCATCTGTCCTGAAATTCTCACAGATTAAAATGAGTACACTTTCCATCCTCGTACTAAGTGAGGTACGAGGTAGCTCTTCCAAAATAACATTAAGGTCAGGCATACCCCCCATAAGCTAGAATACTCACAGAAAAGTAAATAAATCTTCCCATCCTATACTTGATTTATGTCCATGCATTACAGCTGCTTTGCAGAATTACTTAGCATTCTGACATCAGCCGGATATTGTTGGTAATAGATGGTTATTTATGAGTTTGCTCTGCTGTACTTATTGAAAACAAGTAAAACCATCAAAATTATTTTCAAAGAAGGCCATTATGACTAATATTTCAACCACTAAAATATCTTATCTTAGTTCTACTTCCCCTTTTATACTGCTGAAGTATTTCAATTAGGAGAAAGCCAGCAATATCCACGCAAAACATAGAATTTTATTTTCAAAAAGGGACACATGGATGTCCTTCAACAGGGCTTTAATCTCTGGCCTTTATATCTACTAAATAATACAGAAAACATATCCCTTTTCCAAGGACAGTGTCTTCTACAAAAACCTTAGCCGATTCATATCGGCTAATTTGTAAAACAATAGCCAACTAAGAGCAGAGATCTCCACACAAGAGCAGATTAACTGCTTTCATTTTGTGAGTTCCCAATGCTCTGCAAAGGCAAAGATCACTTAGGATCAGGTTGACACCTGATCCTAACTGATCATTGTCTTTGCAGAGCTTGGATTTCAAATTGTTTTAATGCAAAGATGGAGCTGTTCAGCTTCCTTTTTCAAAACTTATAATAATTTTCCTTTCCCACCTTCCTTGAATCTGAAATAGATTTATGGGAAGAGAAACTAAGAAATAAATGCTATCTTTAAGAATTGCTTCAGAAATTTCTTTCCTCTTAATTTTTAGTAATTCTATTTCAAGTCTCCATCCAAAAAGTGTTTTTCTGTTAAATTTTTCAAGCTTTTCTCATTCTCTAAGGAAATTTCATGAATTTTCAATTGTCAAAAAAATTAAATATCTGAATCTTCAGCTTATTAGGCATAAGATACATTCTGGTGCTTTTCATTTCCTTTAGTTCTCTAAAGTTGGGGTTTTTTTCCCTCTTTTGTTTGGAAAGATGTGGCATACTGTCCCCCAGGAACATGAAGAGATGAAGAACAAGTTTTATATCAGATTGTCAGTCTGAGCATTAGAATATCAGGAAAATAACTTTAGGAAGAACAATTGAAAGAATTGGCTTTTTCTTTTTTTCTGAGCTTACATAATTACTTTCTATTATTTAATGCAGCTATGAAAACCTGCCATCATAGAAAGGAAAACATTTCATCCTTCTGAATTTTTAGAGGGTCAGTTCTGGGTTTGAAAAAAACCCTTGAGAAATTGGAATTTTAGTAAATTATATTCTAAGAGTTACTTTACTCACATGTAGGCATGTAAAATATATGTAATTTCTATGCTATCTTAAAAGTCAAATTTTTCTTCTTTACCATGTTTATGCTTTTACTTCCAACTATAATTGCAGAGCTAATTTACTGGTACTAATCTTTATTCTTTGTGACTGAACTAACACAAAGATGAATAAAAGACCTAAGGAACTACATTTACTCCAATGAGGTTCTCTTTTCATTCTTTCTTCAGCTCATCTTGTAGTCATTAGAATCCTTTATAGGGATAAAAAAGGAGCATTATGGAAAAATGAGTACATTTTTACTAGAAATTATAAAACTTCTGGTGTCTAAAATGTTTACAGATTAAAACCCATTTTATTTTATCTATGGAAAAATAGAAATTAAGATTACAGCTATTCATAAATATTTGAAGAGCTAAAAATAACATACATACATTTTTTATTATTAATTTTTTTATAAACAATTTTGTTAAAGTTACCATTACAGCAGTCTGTCAGACAAACTGTTACCACTGCACATTCTCTGCTATTTAGCTGTTGCTCAGTTATTCATAGGAAATCAGTTCAATGCTTTAATTTGGGTATCTGTTGGACAAGCAACAAAATTATCTCTAAACCAAATCCCACAACTCTTTGCACCTGGTAGTAACTGGGAACAGTTAAGCAATGGACACTGAATAGTTCATATCTCCAGTGACAGCTTTACCTGCTCCACAAATTCCTCTTTCCTGTAGTATCAACAATTAGCATTGATCATTCCAAAAATCATGAAATTCATTCAAACCTCCCTGGGCACAAGGAGTGTGAGTGCAGAGAACATTTAACTGGAGTGTGCTAGAGTAGGCATAAGAGTCTCCAGCAAATAGAATACAATTTTCCTGACAGTCCAGCAACTGTAACAGGCAGCAGATTTTCAAACACTTTAGCAGGTCACACAATGGTTTCATAGGAGGATATTCAAAGCAAAAATTTTAAAAATTAATTTTAATAGGCGCTCCAAAATACAGATAAATGTTTTGTGTAATTAAAAAAATGAGATAAGTTTGGTATAAACAGAAGAGAACCTCCTTTTGTACTTTCCAAAGTAACTGGGCATCCTTTGTAGCCCAAAGGTGGATCTTCAAGGACCCGAATATCTTTCAAAATCTGGCAAAGTACCAAAGTCTGCCAGTCTTTCAGAAAATTAAGACGTGCGCAGTTTGGAAAATGCTTTTCCACAGGTTACAAGGTATGAAATAGTCATAATCTGAGAATTTAAATGCCCTGGGTACATGTCTCCTCTGCTGCTAATTCAGCACAACCTTTTCTAAAGGGTATTACAAGCAAAGGATACCTTTTCCCCTCAGTGCACTATGAGCACACCTTTGCATTCTTGCAACGAGAGTACTTGTTAAGCACCAACAAAAACTTTGCTTCCTCATGATGTAAGAAAGAATTAATTTATTTTGAGCCTTAAATGAGGTAGCTGTACCTTTGAAACTCTCCACAGGGAGGTAGCTACCATATAAGTGCACAGTGGGTATACTAGTGCTCAGGATGTTTCAAAGTCATTGCTAGAAGTGATAATGATATATGGTGATGTATCTGGGCTGGCAGCTGAAGAAGAGAGACAAATACTTGTCTGTGCAATTTCTGTGCATGCAGAACCTATGGCACTGTATTATACATCAAATGCTTTGGCCTGAGTCAAATTAAGAATCATATACAGCATGCATTTATGGTACCTGACAGTTCAGTAAATCTGTATTTTGGTCGTTTAAGAAAACTGAGAGCAGTTTCTAAGATCCTAAGATCTAAGATAAACTGAGAGCAGATTCTAAGAACCAGAATTTAGGAAAAGGTTTATTCACTAGCAGCTAACACTAACCCTTACAAAACACCAAAATTTAGAGTATTCTTGGTGTTTTCAGGGAAAACTGTACCAGAAACTCTAACCAAAAAGGGCAACAAATCTTTCAACACTTGTACAAATAATTAACTGTTTGGAAAAGTCTCATTGCTTTTCCCTAGCAGAGCTTTTCCAAATATTTCTGCCTAACCCTGAACATAACATGGGAGTGAGGATGCAATACTTATATTAAAGGGAAGGAAAGAAAGTATGGATTAACAATCATACCCTATATGTCAATACTTAAATTTCTGCAGATGTATTCTAAATGGCTCCCATATTTTTGAAAATTTAAATTTAAATAGATTTTGCCTTGATAGGGAAGGTGAGGGAAGGAGATCCAAAACCAATTTAAATCAGATGAAGATAGACATTAGATGAGATTTGAAAAATCTATTTTAAGCCCATGTATGTACCCCTCAATATATTTGAATGTGAAATAAAAATACTCCAGTGATGCAACTAGCTTACATGATTATCTATATCTTATGCAAAATACACAGCTCTACTTGAGAGTAAAAAATAAGCTGGAAAATGTCAAGAAGGCAGCTTCTGTCAGATAATTGTAGGTCTGCTGCTTAATCAGCAGAATATAGAATTCAGGGCAAATCATATGTCAAATTTGAAATGCTATTTAGGTTTTTCATGTTATCACAGGAGTAAACAGAAAGCTTTTATTTCATTGGCAATTATAAACCTGTCATTAACAACTACAGAGGTGTTAACCTTGTATTTTAAATATGAAATAAATATAGAAATATGGAAACACAAGACATTTTTTTCCTATGAAAAGACAATTTTCTTGTACATAAAATGGCTTTTTCCTGATGAAGAGGTAAGTACTAGGACTGATAAGAGACCAATAAAATCCTATTTTATAAACTTAATAAAGAAATTTCATTTTGAGAATCTATTTTTTCAATCAAAATTTCCCCTAAATTAAAATCTTTTTGTTGTTTTTGTTTCCACAATCATTCATACTTTTCTATATTTGACTGGAAATTTCATGTGAATTTTTTTTTTTTTTTTAATATGGGAAATTTAGAGATCCAAGAACACAGGACTATCACAGATCTACCAATAGGATCTTAATTATGAATTACAAGAGTATTTTTATACCAGAGGAAGTGACAAAGTGATTGATTTGACATGCATTTACAGAAAGACACATGGAAATTTCCACACTTCATTTCGTGTTCAGTAAAACTGAAGACTTAACAGCGTCACTCTCTTTACACAAAGCTGGAGCAGTGCTTTTCAAGTCAAGACAAGAGATTACAGATGTTAAAGGAAAAAAGAATAAAAAAAACCCCAACAAATCTCACTGTTTCTTGGGAGGATTTTCCTAAACTTCCCTAATTTTAATTATGACTACTCCTTGGTATGGTTAAGTTTTATATTTTGTTATCTTTTTTCCTTGAATTGAGCAATAGGTTAACCTCTAACAGATGAAAGGTGCAGTTATAATAAAAAAGGGACACATAATCAAATCAAGTCAAAAAGTGAAACAAGAATCTGTCATTGATATTTAAACAAACAAAAAAAAAAAAAACCAGGAAAAAAAACAACAACAACAACAAAAAAAAATCAGCACTGTTCCAGGTCTGGAAGTTTTCATTGCAAGTACTTAAAGGGGTTCCTAAATATTAAATATTTTATTCAGAAGATAATGACTTCTTTTGTATTCGGGGCAACCTTACTGTCATTTTGGCACATTGATAACCAATCATAGTATTGTGAAAAGAAGAATATTTGGGATGGTATTTTCTATCAACAACACCTGCTAATGTTATGTTCTCAATGAATACAATACATCAGAGCTTTGCATAGTTATATAGTTTTTAGAATGCATTCAAAAATTCCCTGATGAAGAAAGTATATTTCATAGAATACTTTACAACCTCTCTGAATGTGCCACACCTGGATAAATCATAAATTTTCACACTCTGATGTTTGGGTGGGCATTGACTTCTTAAGGGATAAAAACAAGCCTTTCAAGAACACTGTTAGGAGTGTAAGCCAATACCATATTCTGCTTTACTGAACTCATCAACTGTTCTCTCAGCCCAAGTAAAAAATCTCCTAATAGTTTAGGTAAGTCTTTGACATGGTCTGCCACAACATCCTTCTCTGTAAATTGAAAAGAGTTGGATTCAATGAGTGAACTGTTGGATGGACAAGGAGTTGGTTGCACACTCCGGAGGGTAGTGGTCAATGGCTCAGAGTCCCAATGGACACCAGCAACAAGAGGTGTCCCTCACGGGTCCTCATTGGGAACAGTGGTATTTAATATCTTCAATAATGACATAGATAAAGGGGTCAGGTGCAGCCTCAACAAATTTCCGGATTACACCAACATAAGTGGTGTCATTGGGACATCTGGAGGATGGAATAACATCCAGAGGGACTTGGACAAGCTTGAGAAATAGCAAGGTGCTGTACTTTTGCAGTATTTTAAGTACTGGATGGAGGAATCCTGATTTGAGACTTTAACCTAGAGCTCTTAAAACTCTAGCATTCACTGTTTAGGAGGACTGGTTCAAGCTAGAGTTCCTAAAACTAAATTTATCATGCAAAATTAATTACAATCCACTTTGATATAAAAAGCAGAATCACAAATGTTATTTACAACCATCAAGTCTGTTTTAAATTAGCTGAAATTAAGATTGTAGCCATTATTGGTAGTATTAAACTTCCATGCTTTAAATCCTTCTTTGTATTGTCCATCATCAGTACAAAAATCAACAATAATTAAATAATGATCTTAGAGTTCATTGTTATCTGTAATCTATATCACTTGTAAAGAGCAATTACAGCAAGTACTTAAAAAAGGAAGTCACTTGCCAATCATGGATATTTGACTGAATCCCACAACTTCTAAAGGCAAGCTCAGATTGCCAGCTCCATCTCACAGCCAGTTCCTGATGTAAATAACAGGTCAGGTACAGAGAGCACAGTGTTCTGCTTGGAACTGAGCAACAGGAACATAGATACTTGTGCCCAAAATATCACCTAACCTGCCAAGCTCTAGTATCACTATACAGGTTCAAAAGAGACAGAAAAACATATTTTAATGCAGTATTCATAAGGAAAACATGCTTCTCAAAACTGACAAATTAGGGTGGGGATTTTTTTCTTGTTTTATAAGGCTTCAAAAGGAAATAAAGTATCATGGCAAAAACAGAAGTCAAGCATAAAGAGATAACCAGGTATTTCAGGAATAGAGGGTTGATTTTGTCAGGTGAATTTGTCAGTGGTTCATTTCCATGAAAAAGGTTATCTTTCAATAAGTTAATTACTAATCATTGCAAGAACTGCATTATTATTCCTGACACAGATGATAATGTGAGAGTCCTTTGTGAATTCCCAGACTTAAGAAAACTCCTGATATATACAGTGTACTTTCAAAAAGAAAGAACAAAGAAAACACTCATCAGGATCAGAAACCAATATCTAATTTATTCTCTACAACAAAATGTAGCAATATGTGTTTAAATATAACTCTTAATGCCTACATATTATGGTATTATTTTTTATTGAATTTATATGAGCACCACTGGTGTCTTTTTTATACTTCTACAGGCACAGATCCTAAAGCTTTGTATTAAAAAGATAATTTTTCCATATGAAAAATGGTCAGTTTAGTATTGCAAGATTCTCTGTAACTAACACAAAAAAAGAAACCTATCAATCCCAGAGATGATGATTTAATAAATTCTAAATGTTAGAAGCATCTGGACAATTATGGAGCAAAGTTTTATGTTAGCTTACATGCTTCCTGCTTAAGCCAAGAACTTTTTGAAGAGGCAAACAACAAGACGAGGTCTGATGATATCTGGGAATGTCTTTAGAACACTGCCATAGTGGTCACATGTTTTAAAAATATGAAGGTACCACAGACAGGATAGGCAAGGAATCTGACCTCAGAAGCCTGGGGTTCTCTCCTAAGTATTATAGGTATGATTTGTAATCCTCCTATCTACATTTGAAACAGTTATCAGGGATTCAGTTTATCCTGTGAGGGCCTATTTAAGTATGGGGATGGAACCTAAGGTTGTGAAGTATTCATATTCATATTTGGTCAGAGAGAAAGAGGCTGCCAAGAGATGAGGTGCTGCAGGAAATCACAAGGAATGAAGAGCTGTGAGTAAGGAGCAGGCCTGAGGGCGTTGGTTCATGGATCAATCTGCTCTAATATTTCATCTATTTTAATCTGTGGCAGCCATTTCCTTATTAAACACATTTATTAAATAGGGCTTTCTAATTTCAGCATCACAGAATTTCAGAACTACAAAAGAGTCCAAGCCAAGAACTTGGAGGTTCTGATCTCTACACGATTGTGAGCTTCACTAATTCTGTTCCATCTTGCACTTACACGTGGAGGAATAGAGTGTGCAACAAAACATTTCTACTCCTTTTCCTCCAAGAAGGTAATAAAATGCAGGACTTCAGCACAAAGATTTTCCCACATGTCAGAAAATGCATTTCATCCCTGTGTGATTCTAAATCTATCCCAAACAGACACCAAGCAGAAGATATCAGACTTTACAATGAGTGGCCAAGTCAAGAGATGCCAAAATAGAAATCTTCCATGATCACTAAATTACAATGTGTTAAAAGAAAACTATTTCACAAAAACAAGCCTAAAATAATCTACAACTCCAGTTGGAAATCCACCTGGCTTCTTATAGAATTACTTAATTTCCTTCCATGTTTCCATAGAGGCCCATGCCAGGCTTGTGAGGAGTCTCCCCAAGCTAGTGATTGTTGAGTCTCCCAGAACCAGCTCTCTCCCAAGTTCACCTCTTCATAGGTAGCTAGCTCCTAATTTACTTGAAAACATTTTGATTCTAAAGAGCCACAGATCATTACCAGAATCCTATTACATACAGAATATAAAGCATCTTCATACATAAAATGGTGATATTTGTATTTATGCAATACACATAACTAAGAAAGAGATTGTTACTGGGATTGTAGCATGTCTTAAAATAAACCCAGCTGCATGGATTATAACCAGGACCAGGCAATCCACAAAGTGGTGTCAGGATCCCAGGGAGCAGTAGATGTGGCACTTGAATTAAAAAATAAGGAAAATACAGAAATCAAGCAGGTAGGTTTTCTAGAAAGAAAAAACAATACTGCCACATTACTTCACACATTACATCCACTTTCCTAAAAATACCTAAATGATTTGTACAAATCCATGAGGAGAAAACACATAATTTACTGCCAGAAACTGCTTCCTGATAAAATTTTGAAGAGCTAGCAATCTTTTTTTATTTGTTTCTTTTATGGGCAGTGAGAAATCTTATAAGGAATGGGGGGAAAAAAGTTCACTTCTGTCTACAACATAGTAATCAAAATGAATGAAAACCTTTGTTTCTATTTGCAGTATAACCCCTCCATATCCAGTACTATGTTAAATACTGGTTTATATATATGAGTATAAATTGATAGATAGGAACTAATAGATCTGCAATTTGGAAGCACATACTCCTTGGTAATACACAAGCAGTGCCAAGACAAGCACCACAGAAATCTTGTAGAAATAATAGAAGGTTTATGACTGCATAAAGACCATTAGTGGCAGACAGAAACAAACAATTAACATATTTGTTCAGCCATTCAATGGTTTTATTGGTCACAATCAATTGAGGTGAAATCAGGGACCATTATGAGGATGTCCTGTCCTAGGGTTAGCATGCATCTAAATTTTCCTATGCTCAAGCTCTCCCTGAAATACTGATCCTAGAATAGTTTGAAAATACACATTTCTTCAGAATATCCAAAAATCAGATACCCTTGAAAAACTGATGCTGTAAGCTTGCTCCTGCATGACAATCAGTTTTGGACATGACCACAGCACACACCACCAGGACCTCAGGGTGCAGGACAACTCTGTTGTACATACTGTACCTGTACTTGCCACATACACATGAATCACAATGACAACAGTTTCAGGTCAGTTTGTAATCTCAGGCAGCTTTGTGGTGCCAGTCACAAAGCACAAAACCTGGCAACATCTGCAGAGTATTCAGAGGACCCCTTGATGCACTGCTTGCGATGTTACTGTCACCATTCTCCACTGATATGCATTGGGTTTGCATAAACAAATATTTTGTGTCTTTTCTGTATGGGTCACAAATTTGGCCCCTTAATTTCTCTATTTACAGGTTTAACAGAGCACCCTTATGACCACAGAAAGTATTCACAAGTTGGCAAACAGATATTTCTGCTTTCCTTCCACTGCCACTTGCAAATGTCAGGCAGTGAGACCATCTGGTACAAATTCTGTTAACAATGATCAATGGCTTTGATTAGCAGTTACAGCAGAGGCTCTGTGTGAGTTAAAAGAATAACTGTAGTTCTCTTCAAGATTCTGAGGATGCTTGAGAAACAATATATCCTAGTAATGTATCCAATTCAAGATGTAGGCAGAATGGCTGAGATATATTTTTTGTGCCATGATCTGAAATACATTTGGGATGGTACTGTAATCAAGGCTCAGAAAATAACTTAATCAAATGCCTTTGTTAGAAAATAAAACTGACAAAAGATGAGATTGATTAAATTTTAGAAACTCTGTTGAAAATTAAGGCTATTCAAAGTAATTTGGACACAGAACTCTTGAGATTGTAAATGTCAGCTTAAGAAAAGTTTCTGTTGCTAGGAGACTATAAAAACAAGATGTCTATCTAGTAAAAGTATCTCTGATTATATCAAGAATAAAATGTCTTGATTAAATTAAAAATGAATGCTAATTAATATACCTAACAGCAAATAAAACTAGGTTAATTCAAGAGTTGTAACAGTGCCAGAAACTTGTCCTGATGGCTGGCTAGCTGCAGTCTTAGTTTTCTTCAGAGCACATTCCCCAGCTGCCACTCATTCCCACCCCCAGTAAGCCTACCACTTGTTCATGTATATATGTACATATAAAGGTCATCCTTTTCTTCTGCCAGACAAGAAAGATCTCACATAATTGTTTTCAGGAAACTAATTTATACTTCAAAGTAATACTTGGAAGAAATTTCAGAACATGCAAAGAAATTCTCCTTTGTTACAGCTGCAAGATATTTTTGAACTTTATCTCAGAACTGTGAGTAGGTAACAGCTTTCCCTTCAATCTATCAGCCTTATCCTCTGTAGCACAAAGGACCTTGGGCAATGAAATTGATAGAACCAAGTAATTCTTTCCTAGCACAGGTCACATTTAAAGCCAAGAAGTAAATTGTAAGAGGATTCAGTTCCTTGACACTGACCTGGAATCCTAAATCTAACTACTACAGACCTATTTTGCTGTATAGGAAGAGAGGTGTTTAGTAAGGTAGATAAAAAACCCTTTTCCAAATTTTAGAATGTTTTTCAAGATGTTATATTTTAGTGCACAGTTTGAGTAAGAACATATACACCACCATTTACTAAAGCCCAGTAATAACTGAGTTGAGCCATAGGAATGCTAGTAATTTTTATACCTCCCACATCTTATAGACTTCTTCTGATGAATTACCTAGCTTTTAAAAGGTCAACTCACAATAACATAATACAACAAATTTGTGCTATCTTATAAAGAGGGGAAACAGTTAATTTTTTGTGTGTTGAAAAGTCAGCGAAGAGAGAGTATTGAAACCAGGTAAATGTTTATTAAATACATGAATTAACACAGATGCTTATTAACTTCCTGACTGTTCATAGACACTTGCCAACCCCATGAACAGAAGCATTCTCAAGTGATTCCAGCACATTAATCCTTTTTTCAATTACTGTTATTGATTTAAAGGGTACTTCTATACAGGTTAAAGATTTATACAGCTGTATCATGCAAGAGGTGCTGAACCAAGTCAGTCTAATGACAGGGACACTGAATTGGCTTTTGTGTTAATGGATATCATTCCCATTCTATGCTTTGGAAAAACCATAAAATAAAACTCTATACAGTAACATAAAAGATGGACTTTGATAAAAAGGGTATCAGTTCTGGTACGAACAGATATATAGAGCATGCCAAATGGACCATAAAATGTACCCATTCAGGTCCAGCCCATGGAAACTCCACAAGAAAATGGGCATATCATATTGCATTACTCTCAGTCAGCACAAGTAAAAGTACCATAGATTATACTTGTCTCCTGCATTCTCTCTTCACAGAAAGAAAACTGATCAATGAACTGCTTATCAAGCCTGAACAATATAAATCTGCTGAATTCAACAGAGCTGTTGTGAAAGACTCTTGAATAGGACAAATGTCTGAGATAAAGATTCTCTGGCTGGTCACCAAGGACCTCCTATATCAGAAGCAATAATGACTTATCACAGATAAACACCTTGCTAAAATGTTTCAAGTAAGCCTGTGAGAGAACTGTCTGTTGATATGGGATTGCAACTAGAGCTGTAATGCAGCTCAACATAATAGTGCTTTGAATTAAAGTTCTCAACAGGCCCTGCGAAACCAACTATCAAGACCTGTCAGATCTAACTGTAATGATTTTCTACAAAGTGAAGTTCTCTACAGAACTCTATTCTCAGTAACTGAGAACAGTTACTCTTAAAAAGTAATTGTATGTATCTAAGACCTATGAGACACTTATGTTCTTTACATGATATAGATATATATATAATATACAAACACACACACAACTGTTGTTATTTTCATCTCATGTAAAGGACTCAAGTTCATGAGAGACACATTTTAGTTTTGATTTTGGTGCTGATCACCATTCCCTTTGGTTTCAAACACATATTACTCTCCTTTGCATTCCCACTTGTATTTGCGCTGTTTCTGTCATGGGGTAAAGTAAATAAGAGAGGAGCCTGATTGCAAATGTTAAGACTATAAACTATGTCTCTGAGTTATTTATGCTTCCCACAGCACATGGCAGTGCATGAGGAGAATGTGCAACAGCAGCTGCTCTAATATGCAGCACCAGAGGAATGAAAAGAAGACAGGAACAACTGGCTGGAGAAAAAACACTGGAGGAAGCATCAAGAAATAGAGAAACAGAAAAAGATAAGCAGAATATATGTAGAAAGAGTAGTCTCCAGATGGAGTTAAAAACAAATCCTGGAAAGCAGAGGCCTGCTCACAAAAGCAGTAACATTCTCTATCTTACACTACTGCTGTGTTACAGGAGGAGCTCTGAAACAGAAACCTCAGTGTGGATCAGGAGCTGATTATGCCATTATTGGGGAAAGATGAAATTACATAAAAAAAGAAGTTGTATGAAGAACTTTCTTAATTTCAAACATCAATTTAGCATCCCAATAATATGCTGGAGTAATTTCACTTTTTGCAGTATTCTCTTCTAATCTCAAAGGGGCAGAATGCCCCAAAGTAAATGAATATATATGAAGGAGCTCCTTCTCTGCAATAAAATACTATACAACTCAACAAGCACCACAGATGTAATGCCTTGAATTATAGATGTTTCCACTCTCACGTGGTCTGGAAATTTTATTTCATGATGAAATTTTTCTTTATACAGCAAGTTCCTTTCATATATTTGGTATTTCCACTACCTTCAAGGGCAATGAACCATATCACAATCATCAAAACTTTAGTTTTCAGTCTTTCTTAACCTGGAAAATTTTATGGTTTTGAACAATAGAAATATAGTGTAATCTTAACTAGCATTCCTTTTCAGCACACTACCTACCTTTGCAGAAACCCACACAGACTCCTCATTAACAAAGCAATTTATCACCTTCTCTTCCTTACAAAGCAGTTCCCTAATTGAGTTGTGCAAATCATGAAAGGCAGCTCTTGCAAGAGTATCCAACAGATGGATAGGGAATTTGAAATAGAAGCAAGTTTGAAATCTGAGTATTGGCCTTGTTCATGTTGTAGTTGAAAATTATAGTTGAATATTAGGAACTCTTTCCCAAGCTACTTGTCAATTTGCTGATTATTCTTTCCCTTAAAAGATGTGGTACCATTTGATGAGTAGCTCTTAGTTCATTGTGCAACTGAGGACTGTGTTTTAGGGAGAAGAAAAATCTTATATACATATTTCAAAAATCAAGAGTAGGATTCAACAGCATGTGTAGAATCAGAAATTAATGTAAAGTGATGTTAAGCAATTAATGTTAAGCAAATTTAATCTCTTTTAATCATGTGAAGAGAGACAGTGAAGCAGCAATATATCATTATTTGTTATGTAAAATAAAGGTTTTATCCAGTGATATGTAGCCTGGAGCCACACTGACAAAATAACAAATAGCTCTAAAATTGTAGATGCCATCTTTTTGGCACCCAGACACCACATAAAAGCTTAGTCGTCTTCTGTGTGTAATACCTAGGTTGTTAATTCCCTTCTGAAAATATAAAGGATTTGCTTGCATTTAAATAAGCTAGCTCTATTCAACATTCCTTACGTGTTCTTTTAATCATGAAAAATCCTATTGAACTCAATGGGTGTTTGAGTGAAGAATGCTGATCAGAGTCCTTGGAGACAGTTAAAATGGTCTCTACAAAAAAAAATAATTACAAGTTATACTCTGCTGAAAGGCCACGCCAAAGATGGTTTTTCTATTAATATAAAATGCCTTCTAAAAAAAATTTATGCAGCAAGGACCTTTAAAAGGAAAAAAAAAGAAAGGCCCACATTATTACTTGCAGCAGAAGAAAAACACCTATCATATTTATTAGTTTACAAATGGCATTCTCCATGTACCTCATTGCATTTTCTAAGAGAAATACTTTCCAAAATATTTGAAATGTAGAGTACGGTGAAGTGAATCAGAATTATGCTGAATACCTTTTGAGTATAAGCACCTCTATTTATGTCACTGCCCACTACTGCAGGGTATGACTTCAAAACATCAAGCCTGGATCACTGTAGAAGTTTTGCCCTTGTTCCTCTGATTTCCTCACTGTAGGTCGTGTATTACATGAAGCTCACACTGATAAATTGACTCTATTCAAGCATTAAATGTCAATACTGACTTCAGTGATGTGAGAATTTTATCTCATGCTTACCGTGGGATAACACTTCTAACAAAGACAGATCTATGCACACAAGGCAAGGAAGTGGAATAAGAAAGTCAGTGCTTCTGAGAGCCTTAATGCCTGTTTCATAAAGAGGGCAACAGATTAATCACACATTAAACTTTTTTAAATGTGTTCATGTGTTGGTTGTATATATGTTTGCTCACATATGCTATTCAGAGATGTTCTGATTGTTATGCCAGGGAACAAGGTCTTGGAGCTATCTGGTGGAATTTGATCGACTGTGACTACTTCTCTACCACCACAATTAGACTTCCAGATTTGGCAAGAAGCTCTCCTTTTGAAATGACCAAGCTATTGTAAGCAAAAAACAAAATACCAGCACTATCAGCTATGGGAAAAGACATTTTCTGGACAAAACTATACAACTTCCATTGAGTAAGGGCCATTTTTAGGCTATGATCTACACTAGTCTCCTCTGTCTTATAAAAGCTACAGAAATAGAACACAATTAAACCATCAAGCAGTGACTGTAGTTATCTGAGGGCTGAACAACCGTGTCTGGTAATATGTAGTAATGGGTACACAAATAAAAATAAAACAGAGGATAAACATTTTCTTGATTAATTATATCACATACTGATAATGCTTCAAGCTATGGTTCTTGAGAATCAAAAGAACAGAGTTGTTGACAAGTGTGGCTGGAGTTAATGTGATTCTATAAATATGAAATAGTGCTGAGTTACATCTATCAACAGTTATCTCTGCTTGAATATTTTAGAATGTCAAAGAGTATACTAGTAACTGTTGGGGGGGGGGGGGGTGGGGAAAGCAATAAAACTTGGCATTTAAGAAACTCACACATGGTCTGTGTACATTTCACTAAGAACTGCTTTAGAAACCTTGAACTACTGGTCTACCAGGCAGAGAACTGTTGTTGTGCATACCCTTTAAAAAAAAAAAGAAAAAGAAAAAAAGAATTCCCACAGAACTCTTCCACCTGAGTTACTAGCATTTTTCCTAAGTAATTTTTGTATTCCTTATATCCCAGAAGAGAAGTTTAAGTATGTGTTTGGGGACAGAGGAAAAGACCAGAAAAGTGCATAATAGATAAGACAACAAAAAATTTAAAGTAGAATACATTTGCTGATGATAAGCAGCAATGATTAGAAAGTCCAGAGATGTAGCATAGAGTAATCCTTTAATGACTGTTATCATTTATCATCCTGTTAATCTTATATATCAAAACATATGAGTCCTGCATGAATTACCATCCATCAATCCACCAAATACAAAGTGAAACTGCAAAAAGGCTATCTCTAAGGTTAATTTAGATTTACTATTTATTCTGCAGTACTTATAACAAATATTATGAGCCCAGAGTTTTCTGAAAAATCATAACAGTAAGGATGGTATAGTCTTATTTTTAAAAAATGTTATTCTATGTATATATCCATAACAATATTTACACATTAACTGTCACAACACAAAAAGCTATCAAAATGCTGAGAGTCAAATCTGATGCAAATAGCTAGAGTATACGAAAGAAAGTATAAATCAATTTGCTAAACTTGGGGTTTTCTCAACAAACATGCTCAATTTTCTTTAAAATAAATGTTCAAAATGAAAGACACAGTACATCATTTAATGGCAATTTAAACATCGAAGGTTAGTGCAATATAGTGGTCCAGATTGATGCATTTTATTCCATACAGATTTACAAGGCTATCATTAAATATTATTACATTTCCTGACAGGAAGTATGATTGTGTTGAAAATTCAATCAGGTTTCTTTGTCAGTCTAATAACAAGAATTTTAACATGCTGCTGCCAAAAATCAGCGAAGCATAGTATTGCATTCAAGAAACAGCTAGATTCTAATTCTCTGCCTGGCTGAGAACAACTGCAAATATCTCAAATGTCACACGTTACTTTATTTTTTCCCTGCATCCCATACAGAATAAATCAAGAAAAATGACATTAAAAATGTATTAATGAAGAAAACCCACCCTTTTTCCAAATTCCTGTGCTTTTCCTTTTATAGTCTCACACATTAACTTACCCAACAGCATTGCACTCACTGCTAATGAAAAGAAAGCAGGCAGTACAAATCTTCTTAAGCCTCCCGTGGCAAGAAAACTATTACAGAATGAACAGAAGAAAGTCTCTGGAGCCTTTCCCTTGTCTGCTTGTTTTACAAAAGGCAGTAAGGATCACACTGAGAAGTGTCAAAGCTGAATAAACCACTGGCAATTGGGTTTAAACCCTTTGGGTAGTTAGTCCTTCACAGATGATGATTCGACTTTGTCCAAAAAACAGTATGTGAGAAACAATGCAGAATCTACCAGAGGCTGTAGCCAAGCTTAAAATGTAGACAAAGAAGCAGTTTGCTTCTAAAGGTTTACAAGGGAGGGCTTGTCACAGGACATTAATTCAAGCAAGCTGCTGTTACATCAAACCAGTGCATCTATATACAGTTAATCCCAAGCTTTTCGTGTTGTGTTCGAAGTGTTTGGCTGCAGCAGACTGGAGCCCCTGGGTTTGGTGTCACTGAAGAACAGGAGAGCTCTCTTCTCTTCCCTGTTACATTAAAATGCATATTTAGCATCTAGAAACCACGTGGTAAATGGTGGGATCTTTTTCTCAAGCTTTATTATGATCTGCAATTGACATCTAATATGGCACATTTGAATAAAACTACTCTCCCTGCCTTTCCTGTAGGTAACCTTACTTATAAAGGAGTTTTAAATTACAAAATATAGAGGATTTTCTTCTAACCATCACAGACAGTAGGGGGAGAACTTGACAATAACACTGGATTTTAATGACTACTTAAGGAAATAATAAAGAAGAATGATGGTAAATCCATATTTCTTTCATTATTTTTTCCATAATCTTGTATTCACTGTTGATAGCGGATGAAAACACCTGATATACAGAATTAGCATTTGTCTTTGACAATTTATTGCATAGAAATATTGAGCATCTTATGTTCTTTAGAACTACACAATGACAACTTTTTATAAAAGTTGAAACACTTATTGGCAGTACTTCAGAACTACTTTTATAACAGAACTGGACTTATTGAAATAAAGGCTTTGTTTACTCAAAACTAAAGTATGAATAACTATGAAAATGAATACAATACAGGCTATGAATTATTAACAGGTCTTAACTTGTTAATAATGAGTTTTACTCTAGTCATGGATTTTCATTTTTTCTCCTCAAAGGTACATATATTTTGATTGTAGTCTAACACGATGCAATTTGAACCAAAGATGATATTGACAAGAATAGTCCATATTTTCCTTCCAACTTATCATAAAAGACACTGAAAATGCTTCTCAGTGTTAGGTTAGACACTTCCTGTGCCCATCTCCTGCTGTGCATGACTCTCAGCTATTCATGTAATACTTTCTGTTGATACTAATTACAGTTGTCTGTGCAAATAATCATGGCACTATTCACCATGTCCTGTTCATTCTTTGACATGTCTATAGAACAAGACTGTGCCTTTACCTGCCACCTTACCACAAAACCACATCTTACCATGGTTTTATGAATATTTAGAGAAAGAGCACGAGCAGAAAATGGGTCATGCATGGATATTTTTCTAATTTAGAAAAATATCTTTAGGGTATTATTACATTTGTCTCTCTGTAGGGTTGTTTACAATAGGTCTCATCTTGCAAAGTTTTGATGTCATTCCTGAACCTTTGATTTTTAGTCAACTATGCCACATAAGAGAAAACACAGAAACAGAGAGGAATGTGCTTCTCCAGTACACAAGATCAACAAAATTATCTAGTTGCTAGCCAACATGAAAAAGAGGATTACCAGTCGGGCCCACACAAATACTATGGCATGAAACAGCATTAATACTAACCCAAATATTAGTAAAAATGTCAATTAGTGCAAGAATATTTGATGATAACAACTGATGGACTACACATAGGAAAACCTTCCATCATAAATCGCAGCCAACTGAGTGCCAGTCAAATAGTAATTAAGTTTCAGTCATTATTTAATGTCTTCATATCAGAGCATGAGTGGCAGAGCTTATTGCTCAAAGGAAGTTGAACTATGCTGCACTAGAGCAGAACGTGCTAGGGAGCAGATTCCAGCACCTTTGCACTGTTAAAATAGCAATTTACTCTAAGCTATACCAGTCACTTAAGCTGTTCAAAGCAGGTCACTTGTGACCGTATCTCCTTGGTGCTAGAATAGCACAATTCCCTTTTTGATACTTTCTACACAACTCCTTGTGATGGGCAATCTACAGAACACATATTCCCTGGTGACATCTGGTAATAAAAACATTGAAGGGAATACAGAATTATATAAAATATAAGTCAATCATCCTATTCTGCTATGTTAAATACACTTAAACATAAAACGTATTGTACCACAAATGTTTTTAAGTGAAAAAAAATCAACCTAAAATGCAGATAAAGAATATAAAGAATATATTTGTAAAAATACAAATTCTGTCATCAATTCATGCCACTGAACTTGTCTTAATTTGGATGCAGTTTGAGTTTGGAAATGAAGAACGTTTTAGACATTATTCTTCCTTAGTGTAAATAATAACATTGTGGTACATCCAAGCAGGGGTGGGGAGTTCTTCTAACATTATTCTACCTGATGGAACGGGGCTTGAAAGAAAAATAAGGGGATGTTTTTACTAGGACTTAAAAAAACAAATATCAATAATTTGTCTCTTAACCCAGTCCTGAAGATAGCCTGATGAAACAATAAACTAATTCATACATCTTTTTTGTGCAATCATCCTGTAGCTATTCATTCTGGCTGCTAGCTCCCCAAAAGTAGCACAGTGACACTCCAGTAATGACTCATTCTTGTAAACCTAAAGCTCCATGTGCTTAGTGGCTGAATTACTTTCCCCAGATCCTTGCAGTAGGAGGATTTAGATCCTTCTGTGAACATTACACTAAACTCCAACTGTTCTGCTGCTTGGGAAAGAAATCATAAGGACTCTGGGGGCAAGAAAAAAGAAAGGACAGGAACAAAAAATAGAAAATAGCTTAAGTGCTTTCCATTATTATTATGTTCATTATTGCGAGCAGGGCTTGCATGGCTGGCATCAAGGCCTTTTCTACTCCTCATACCACCCCACCAGTGACTGGGCTGGAGGTGCACAAGAAACTGGGAGGGAACACAGCTGGGACAGCTGCCCCCAACTGACCCAAGGAACATTCCATACTTACAGCTTCATGCTCAGTATATATAAGCTGGGGAAGAAGGAGGATGGGAGGGATGTTCAGAGTAATTACTTTTGTCTTTCAAGTAGCCACTACATGTGATGGAGCTCTGCTCTCCTGGAGATGGCTGAACATCAGCCTGCCCATGGGAAGTGGTGAAGGAATTCCTTGTTCTACTTTGCTTTGCTTATGTGTACAGCTTTTGCTTTACCAATAAAACCATCTCTATCTCAAGCCATGAGTTCTCCTACTGATATTCTTCTGATCATCTCCCCCATCCCTCTGCAGAGGAGTGATGAAGCATCTGTGTAGTGCTTGGTTGCCCCCTGGGGTTAAACCACCATATTTAGCAAGGTGTTTGTGGTACAGTGAAGATAATGGCTTGTGGATAATTTGCCATTGTGTGCAATTTTTGTTTGCTCATCTATGAATGTTCTTTTAGTATAAACACACAGAACTTACTTGATTTAAATTTATATATGGGGAATTCATTATTCTTGTAGCAGTCAATACCACATGCTTAGATTTACTTTTTAGATCTTAGAACTTTCAGATCAGTTATATAGTCAGTGCATAGACTCTCTGTACCACTAAGGAGGAACACAACTATCCTTTAGCATTAAATTTAAAACCAGAATCAGATTTCAGGAATCTAATAATTGAAGAAGCCTTGTCCCGCACAAAACTCCGAAAGGATATTCAGTCCAGCAGCTACATTTTAAAAGTGCAAACTGTGCTTGGAATAATGTATTTAATCTCACACAGTGAGATTCAAGGTCTCTAGTCTACATACCAACAGAACTCCATTATTAAACCATCACTTATATATTCAGAGATGGGTTGAATTTTCTAGTACGAACTATATCCCAAAACCCAAAAGTTAAATACAATCATCAAATGGAAAGCCATAGACAGCTAGATGTTCAACCGATTAAAATAGGTGGGGAGTATTAAATCAGGAAAGGTGCTATTCTTTTTGAGCATATTTATCCAAAGCAACAAGAATATCCCTTCACAGCCAGCACCAATAAATAGGAAGTTAATGGGACTTAAAAAGCAAGTCTCTCCTGTTTTAAAAAGGCAAATAATTTTCCAGCAGTTAGAGCTGGAAGACTGTTTTTTCAAGATGGATCTCATAGGGGATGAATTAAATAAATGCTTTTGTCTGCATTGAACAGTCAGCATTTTATATTCAGTATGTATTTTTCAAAATTGAGAAAGAGTTTTAATAATAAGAGAGGAAGGTCTGACTCAAAATCAATGTTAGTTCTCTAATGAAGATTTAAAGGAAATAAATTACATCCTATTGCACTTTTAAACCACCTTTCATGGGAAAAATACAATATGAATAAAACCAGTATTGAGTCAATTTCTATGTAAGTAGGATTACATATTTGCTATACATTTCTTGGAATGCACTTACTAATGCTTTTTTACTTACAATGCTTTTTACTTACAATGCTTTTTCGTCTATAGGACTTTTGAGAAAACCAGTCTGCTTTCTAGCAATAAACTAGATAATGAATCAAGTCCTCACAGTTTTAGCAACTTGAAACTATTATAGAGCAGCTGTCAGGACACACCATTTCTTTGATCTTACTCACACCCACACAAAAGACCAGTGAACAAAATAAGTTATATAAAATTAATCTTTAAAATATGTGTATATTGCTCAGCTCAAGTTGCTATTTGGACTTTTTTGTCCCAGTTACAATTTTAGGAAAAATAAATTCAAGGGCTAAGAAACAGAGAGACAAAGGAAAGTGGTTTCTTCACCATGAGAATATCTCACCACAAAATGTAGTTTCCAGGCCTTTCATATTACTTATTATACTCTAAATGAACAGCAAAACTAAAACTTGTTCTTCTGGTAAACTGGCCATGTAGATGGAGCTGGTAAAGATGGCATAGCTTTTGCTAAATCCATAAATCTCTTATGCATATTTTGGCCTAACATTTACACTGATATTCTTGATACTCTCTCATTCTTGGAAGATGATTTATTTTTCAAGTTTCAGAAAAGACACATCAATCACTTCCAATCACAAGAGTTGTTAGTTTGCTGAAATAATTTGACTATTTCTTTCCTCAAACTGTATCTACTTCCTTGCATTCTGATTGACTATACATGTCTGATTTGCACAAGTTAATTTTTAAATAACTGCATAATGCGCTATTCCCTTTACTGTGATTGCCTAAAACCTATCATTAGCCAATCAAAGAGCAAGGATCTACACAATCACTCTTGGATATTTTCCAGTAACTGCACTGTGAATATGTAATTTTCTTTCACTATGCAAATTTCACAAACATATTCCTAAAGCTCTGATTGGACCTATGGTCCAGAATTTTAAAGTTCTTATCCATGGTTCTGTACAAACTTTCCTATTCCTCAAAATTCCAGATGCTTTAGAATATGAAAAAATAGAAAAATAACTGGGGAAAAAACTAAAATAAAACATAAAAAGAGGACTTCCATGCTCAAATATTAGAAGACTCTATTAGAAGAACTCTAGGTTCAGGCTCTCAGTTACAAAGAATAACCACTAGATAACCATCATGGTGCCTGCACAATAAGCACTAGGGCACATGAAAGAACAGAACATCACCTCTCCTAATGCTTAATAACAAAAACAAAAGAAAAATTAAAATAGTCTATAGAGAAACATATTTTTGAAACTTCTGAGGTCTCTGTCAGGTCCAACATGTATGTAGTTTGCCAAAGATTGAAACAGAAAGATTGTTATAATTTTCCCTTCATTTTCTTTACCCTACAAATCAGCTACCTAGCTGGGCCAAAGCAACTGTCCAACTATGTTAACTTACTGAATTTTCAGAAGAACATATGAGACTATGTGGTACCAATTTACTTGTTATTTCTATCTAGTAGAGAGAGTATCTCTACTGCCATTCTGTCAGCTGTTGCCAGTTTTTATCATGACCATGGATACTGACAAGAAGTTAAAAGTAAGATTATTTTGGTATTGGGAAGTTGCATAAATTTGACAAAAATCTCAAATTCTTTGGTGCAAATATTTTACTGAGGCATGCATAACATCACATATTTATACAGCATATTTAATTTGACATTATCCTTAATTTACATTAGAACTATTAGAGAGATGGTTTGACAAAAAGATTCAAGAGATAGATAGGGAACCCTGATTATTAATGTCAGTGTTGATGCCTACAAGGGAACAAGCATATAAAAAATATGGATTAATAATTCCAGCTTTCCTGGGGATTTTACAGCTGATTCCTGGTATATACACTGCCAAACTACATTAACACTTGGAAATATGTGAACATGAGCATTTTTATATCAAGCCATGAACATTTTGAGCACTGTATACAGGAAACACCATGACTACCTGGAGTACTGTAGCAAATGTTTCCAAATGCATGGTAGCAATGCCATTTCATGGGAAGAACATCCAAACTGGAAGAGTGCTATAAATCACACTATTTTTAAGATAAAAATAATGAAAAGCGTGTTACTGGTTTTATGAGATATTTTGCTCTCAGAACTAACAAGCACAATCTATTACACCTCAGAGCCACAAACATGGACAAACGTGCAAGAAGTTTGGTGTTTATTATCACAATACCCAGATACATCCATCCTAGCAGCAAAAAATATGTCTGCTTCCTTTCATGGTGTGTTGTCAACCTATTGTAAATCTCCCATACCTTCTTGGTGATTTCTCAGGGGCATCTCCTCACAGTACTGACTCCTTCCTCACAGCACAGCCAACAAACTGCAACTCTCTTTACAACCAGCTAACCCACTCTTTTGTAGCACTTGTCTTCTCATTGGACACAGCTGGGGTCTATTAAGGGCAGGCTTGTTCCTAATCTTTGGTGATTAGTACAGCTGCAACTCCTCGGGGTGAGATTACCTTCTGCACTATCTTTATTTTCTTACATTCTATCCCTCCACAATTCCCCCTTTTCTTTTAATTACAAAGTTGCAACTTCTGTGGAAAGATATGTTTGAGTAAATTGATATTATAACACATTCACGTATCTCACTTAGAACGAACAGTACACAAATGTTCAGGCAACATATCATAGCAAAAACATACATTTCCAACTTCTGATTTAGTTTTGCTTTTCACAGTCTAGAACATCAACCTAAGGCTTTTCATAAACTAATGTTGTGTTTACTGTCTTTTGCAGGGTCCTTTGCAAAACATAGTAAACCCAGCACAATCATCTTTTGTGTAATTTCCATTTAACTTGGGAATGTGTCTGTGTGTGCTGACCTTGATTCATTACCCAAACTTACATTACATATTATCAGAAACTCTTATACTTACACTTCTAGAATATTGACAATATCAATAGCTGTACAACTTTATAAGGTAACTCACAAGAATAAGTTAAAGGCTATATATTAGGCTAGTAACAAATCAACAGTTACATAATTTTATCAATAGCTATAGAACTTGAACAACACTGATCCAGCATCTGTTGAATGTACTTATGCTTATGGAATATAAACTTTTACACTTATGCCTAATTAAAGATTAATAGCTGCAATTCACAAACAAAATGTACGTGTTTCATCAGCAAACAAATACACCGTACTGAATGACAGAGCTACTCTGTCCCCAGCTCCGACTGCTGTTTTAATAATTCTCTTCTTCCTTTTACAGTTCTTTGTTCTATTAGATGGCCACTGCAAGCCTCTCTTGCCCTGCTCTGTTTTCCATGTAGATGAAACAATCTGTTCTTCACTTGCTATGTTATTTCCCATTGTGTCTCCAGCAGCTCACCTGTACTCCAGGTGTCAAAATCTGTCAAGTCTGTACCAGGCAGCATCCCCTGCTGCTCTCAGTGCTATGCTGGGCTCCATCTCCAGCTGCACCTCACCCTACAGCCCATCCCGAATCAGACTGGGTTACTGTGGAGATGGCCACTATACAGTTTTAGAGGGCTTCTCTTACATACTGTCTGTACAGCTCTGCCTCTGCCTCTCAGAGCTCCATGTTGCTTTTGTTCCAGTGCTCATGTAGCAGCAACTTAGCAAATCTCCCCCTGTACTCCTCAGGGGCCATGCTATTGCTGAGGCACTGGCTGCTGCTGTGGCCATGCCATTTGCCACTTCTATCACACCACTCCTGTGTCCTGCTGCACGCTCTGCCATTCAGAGGGACCCGGCACCATCCTGGGTCCCCTCTGGACTGCAGCCATACCTTGGCAGGGGGCACAGGGCTTGCTCCAATGCACCAAATAAGCAAAGTGTGTAGTGTTCGCTCCTCATACCTAGCACTCTTCTTCTTGGGGGTGGTATCTCATACCTTGTCCTGACTTCTAGGCTCCCAGGTCTGCCTGGCTATAGCTCATCTGGATTTTTAGGCTCTCAGGCTCTTGGTCTACCTGACTCCACCGTTTTATTTCTCTTAGGTCTGCAGTCACCTTCCTGAATCACCTTGGGATCACATTGCTTAATAGTAAAGTCCTTTTTCCCAAACCACCACAGGATCACCTCCTTACTGCTCTCTCTACCTGAATCACCACAGGATCACGTCAGAGTCACCAATTGTTGTCAATTTATTGTAAATCTCCCATACTTCCTCAGTGATTTCTCATGGGCAGCTCCTCATAGCCTTCACAGTACAGACAACAAACTCTAGCTCCCTTCACAACACAACCAAACAAACTGCAACTCTCTTCACAGCCACCCACTCTTTTGTAGCACTTGTCTTCTTGTTGGACACAGCTGGGGCCTATTAAGGGCAGGCCTGTTCCTAATCTTTGGTGATTTGTACAGCTGTAACTCCTCAGGGGTGAGATTACCTTCTGCACTATCTTTATTTTCTTACATTCTATCCCTCCACAACGGTGAGCACTTAGTCCAGAGGAAATACCAAGAAGAAGCCTCATAAAATGAGGAGAAAAGGTCTGAGATTAAATTCAAACTTTTCTAATTATTTATGCATAGTTAGAAATTGCAGCTCAACCTAAATACACGTCATCTCAGGAAAAATGAAACATGGACCCAGCAGATTATTATTACAGATCAGTACATAGATAGGTTGATATAGGTGTCTTAATTTGAAAGCTTTTGCAGATCTAAAGGGAATTCATTGATAATATTTAATAACCATCCCATGTGTTACCAGCCACTGAAAATGAAGACAGAAGGTTTTGACCTACAAGTAAAGAATCAAATGCTAGAAAATTTCAAAGTTATTTGTGTCTATTTCTTCTCCAGCTGAAGCATTATGGCTAAAGCAGAGTTGGAATACTCATTAATTTTCTATGGAATGTATTTTGGACTCTAATTTCAGTCTAATCTGGAGTCCAACATTTACATTCTGATTTTTTTCTATGAAACAGAATTTGTGGTTTTCATCCAGGTCTCACATGGTTCTGCTTGCCTTAGGAACTGTCCAGAATAATGCTGTTCATTATGGAACAGTCAAGTGTCTTAAAGTCAAGTTAAACTGGCAGTTATGTCATTTAAATACTTACATTTTTAACTCACTGAAATAGTCAAGTATTTATTGAAGTTTAATATGGAAAAAAAAATGTTTTTACAATTTTTTTTACAGGAAATCAATTTAACAGCTTTGCTTCCACCAGCTATGGTTATAATTTGTCATATCTTAAGTTTCTCAAAAAAAGAACCACTCATCATGATGGCTATACATGCTTAAAACACCACTTTTGCTGTGTCTAGAAGATACGATACAGCCTTTACACACTTTTGCCTGTGTCTTCAGCTTCATCATATTTTCTAGTGCAAATGTGATTTAGTAAGACTGTCTGACATTGCACAGAAATAGAAGAAAACTTTTTTCAGATCTCTCAAACAAGTTTTTGCTAGATATCTTGCACATCATGTTAAATAAGGAACAGACTCTCAGTAATAATTTTGAGTTTTATTAGTTAGAAAACGAGGAATTTGTGCATTTGCTTAGCCTCCATTTGGCATACAGAGCCAGAGGCTGACTAACATTAGTTAAATAGTTAAATAGTTTCAGATATTAAAGAGCCTTGCTGGTAGTCAAATAAAACATGTTTGTCTGGATTGTACTTATTAAGGCTTTGAAGGAGAATGGAGAAAACCTCACAGTCTTGCAATCTTTTGCAGCAAAATCTTAACTACCTGCCATGGTAACCACACAAAAGGAGAGAAAATTGTGTTCAGATTTGGGCTCCTCAGTATGAGAGAGAATTTTTGAGGTGCTGAAGTGTTTCCAAAGAAGGGCAATGGAGCTGGTGAAGGGTGTGGAGCACAAGTTTTTATAAAGAGTGGCTGAGGGAGGTTTAGTTTGGAGGAAAGGAGGCTCAGCGGGGACCTCATTACTTTGTACAAATGCCTGAAAGGAGGGTGTTGCAAGATGCTACACCCCAAAGTAACAAGCAGTAGGACAAGAGGGAATGCCCTCAAGTTGTACCAGGTTTAGATTGGATATTATTGAACAGGTTGTCAAGCATTGGAACTGGCTGCCCAGGGAAGTGGTTAAGTCACCATCCCTGGAAATTCAGAAAACACCATGTGGCACTTAGACATGGTTCAGACCAGGACTAGGTGGACCTGGCAGTGCTAGGTTAATGGCTGGACTTGATTTTAGAGGTCTTTCAGAACTTCAAGGATTCTGATTACATGAAGATAAGGCAGTACTAGGCGTGTGAATTGAACTGCAATGCTTATACTGCACATATAGCAAAAACCATTTAGACAGCTCAATTACTTTTACGTGAGCTTTACTGATACTCATGAAAAATTACATTCTATGTGATGTTTGCAAAACAAAGCAAAGCTCTTTGTAATGCATACCCTAACTACAGAGTACACAGGGGCTTCACTGGTGATACCTTCATTTACATCTCTAAGAGCATGAAAGACTTTCTTTTAATTACTGCAGGTAGGTAAGTTCCCAATATACAAGGCAGAAAATATGATAGCACATAATACAAGAACACAAGTAACATTTAGACCAAATGCAAAAAATTCCACCAAATAGCATGAGGAAAATTCTTCTTTTCCCATAGTAAACAGCTGAAAGAAATTTATTTTTAGGCAGAGAGATATGGTAGAGGAGGTAACCTCGTGTTCTGGCAATGACAATACATGCAATAACATCAGAGGTCTTTTCTACTATATTATCTGTAGTCATGTACTGTTTGATTACCTCATCTGCACCACAAGGTTAATGGCACCCTATTGAATTCATCCCATTGCATCCTCCAGCCAGATTCAGTCTGAATGTGAGGTCACAGCGTGTAAAATTCACTTTTATGTTTTTAATGTAAAAGGAAAAGTGTGCATATTCTGGAGAAAAGTTACTCTTAAGACTTGATCAAGAAACATAAACTACAAATTTTGCCAGCAACACTAGCAGCATTCTAGTACTTGATAAACTAATGTAAACATTAGGCCATCTTGTATTTTTATCTCCTCCACCAGATGTGCTAATTTATAAAAGATGTAATTTTATATTTTCTCTCTTTTTATGTTGCTATGATTATGCAAATCCCATTTAGAAAAATTGCAAATTCTGTAACTGTGTCAAAACAACATTACTAGACTTTAAAACCATGCCATCCCAAAGAAAATTTAAGAAACAACCATCTTTATGATTTTTTTTCCCTCAAACATGAGTCTAATATTCTCTGCCAAGCTGGCAAAAACATGACATGAAGTCAGCGTTGCAAATTTATTGTAAATTAAAGTGCTTTCTTTCTTTTAGCTTCACTACATTGCCTTCACTATTATTGCTTAAATAATAATGAATGTCTCTCCCTTTTCTGGCTTAGCTCTCGTCACTTCTTGAAATGAAATCTGTCAAACTCCTCAAACAGGAATGTGGTTTTGCTGCCACTGATACCAGGAAAAGCATTTTCTGGTTTAGTTAGAACATCACAAAAGACCTTTCAGGTATCTGATGAAATTATCTTCAGATTTTTATCTTTTCATTTCCATTTCAAATTCAAAATTATTCGTAGAGGCTAAGTACTGAAACATTAACAAGATGCACTGTAATCTATCATTCTGCACTATGCTGCAATTTTCTCTGCCAATATGCCATCTTAAAATCCAACTCACTTGGATTTTTTTTTTTATGTGACCATTATTCTCCCTCTCTCCTGCATCAGTGGTACAAATATTCTAGAACCTCCTGTGTAAAAATCACTCCCATTGCAATATGATGAGTTTACTAGAATATGATTTTTCTAGCCTTGCAAGTTTATCTGAAAACAAAAATAAAATCAAGGTGCCCCTCTCCTCTGATGTCATAAAGATTTCTGCCAGGTCTAGTCAGGAGTTCAACAGGCTGCAGAAAGCTCCAATCCTTGCAGGACTGAATCTGTAATGTGGCAGAAAGAAAAAGTACAAGAGAATGGCTATGGTGTAGATTCTTCCCTCTAAAAAGCTGTTTCAGGCCCTTCCCTTTCATTGCAATTACTGTTTATATTGCTGTACCATCCAGTGTCTTTAATCAAGGCTGTGGCTCTCTTGGGATTGAGTCTGTAAATAAATAAAGTCAGTCTCTGTCCTGAAGAAAGACAAATTATCTGACGCAAAGCATCAACAAGAGAGGGACGGAGAGAAGAATGACAGCACAGGAGTGGGAAGAACCAAACTAACTGTGACTGTATAGAATAGGAATAGAGACACATGTTCATTTTGATGGCTTACAACTGTTTGAATGTTCAAATGTTATTCATTGAAAAATAAACTTCTTATAAACAAGCCTGCCTATCTCCAATAGGCTGTTAAATTTAGACATCTCCCTGGTAGTCAACTTATTTCAGAACTCCAGGTGGTATTAAGGAAAAAGGTGGAGGAGGAACAGAGTAAATGTTGTAACTCAGAGATTATGCTTAGAGATGAAGCACCTTTTGCAATTAGATGCAGATGTAAGTCTAAAATGGATAGAGGCATCCAAGGTGAGTAGAACTTATGCAAATGAGTAGGCAAGTAACAGACAAGAACAGATACACAATAAGCATACCTAATTGTTAAAAAACCTCCAAAATGAAGATGAAGAGCAGGAACAGAAATAAGACCAGGAAATCAGGATCTTGATTAAAATAGAGGAAGACATGCAGCAGTTGAAGGAAGGGGCATTAATTTTTGTAACTGGAAATGAAAGGGTTACAATATTAAATTAAAAGGTATGCATTTAGGGACAGAAATAAAGACCAGAATTTAGAATCTTTAGAGTCAGCAGCCAGATAGTCAAATAGTCTCAAAGTATCCATAATAAGCATGCAAGTAAGTACAGTGAATATTTAGGAAAGAGAAAAAAAAGTTCCAAGCAGCATGTAGATTCTCACTGTGTAGCTGTGTTGGAGATGATTTAGGCTCAAGTCAATGTACAGGAGTACAGAAGGATAAAATTTCAATATATCTTTAATGACTTTATGTTGTAATTTCCTACTTAATTTGTGCTTGAAATGTGCCAGTGTTTTCTTTATTTAAACAAGTCTCGGATGCAATGTATTTGGTGCAGGACTCTTAATTTGTCCCAGGATACTTATTGTGAAAGTGTTCGTCTCCCAGGCTTTTCCAAACCCCCTTCCTCCTGATCCCACTTGATGGATCAAGCATTACTGCAATATCTCAGGAGAAGAGAAAAGCCTTGGAGCTGAGGACACATAGGCATAAATTCACAACGCTGACTTCATGTCATGTTTTTGCCAGCTTGGCAGAGAATATTAGACTCGTGTTTGAGGGGAAAAAATCATAAAGATGGTTGTTTCTTAAATTTTCTTTGGGATGGCATGGTTTTAAAATCTAGTAACCAATCATGGTTTTAAAATCCAAATTTAAAGAATTTATCTTCTGTAGCCCCTTTTTGATGTGCAATGTCTTTGTAATAAGGTGAAAATGTTTTCACACTGTGCCATAGTCTCAAAGCTAGACCACTGTGGACGCTTCCATTTGCAAACAGTAATATTCCATGCATTTGCTGATTATTCTGATTTTTCCTTTCAAGAGGAACTTCGTAAATTTTAGCCCAATTAGTATCTCCATCTAACTGCAGCCCTATATTTCTTTTTAATATTGAATTGGATCTGTCTATTTGTGTGTCATGCATGTTTATATTTAACAAATATTTGCTACTCAAGCATAGGAAGCAAGCTGAGATTTATCAAATTCTACCATGAAAAAATAACCTACTTACTTAAAGAAATAAAAGATAAGCCCCTGAGCCTCCCTTCCAGAACAGTCTGTCATGCCAAATAACAAGAAACCAACTAACGAACAGTTTCATTGGGTAGACTGAATTTAGTATATTAATTACTCTATCTAGGCCAGTACATCAAGTATGGAAGACTTGATGATCAAAAATTATGACATAGATAAAAATTATTAAAACACAAATATTGTCATAATATTGCAACTTTCAATTAAAAATGTAAAACGTACAGTGCCAAACAAGATTTCAAATGAAATATAAATATTATAATGTATTTTAGGAAGATTCACTTTTTTCTTCTTTAGTGCCTTTTGAGCAGGTGCCCAGGGTAGATATGGACAATACAAAATCAAAATTTAGAAAGGAATAGTGGCCTGTATATTAGAGTTCATGCAGTTGTTAAAAATCGTTAAACATTTTACAATGTAGGATTCCAAATTCCTGTAAGTGACTGACTTTAGGCAAGGATTATGGCAAGGACCTCTAAGTATATCAAAAGCACAATAAATAGAAATATAAATTGCTCCATGTGGTTTGTTGCACAAGTCAGACTTAACCACCCCTAATTTTTGCCACTGTGGTTACAATTAAATTCTCAAGTGTCTTTTATGTTACGTGGAGATACTTATGTCTCCAACCTGTGACTATTTTAAAAACATTTATTTGTATATAAATGTCAGGTGCCTCCTTTACAGTTTGAATTATCAATCTTTGCACAAACTATTTAAAAGAGGAGGCTAAATTTTGAAAAATACTTTCTTGAGTTTGAGTGGGCTATTGGCACAGTTGTACTTACTTGCAGCTGTAAGGATGACTCAATTATTTCGAAAAGAGCAGTTATACATAGATTCACAATTACTGAGCTATAAATAATATCATTCTAATGGGCTGTTTTTGCACTGCTTCCTCATTCATTGAAGGTGTTGGACAGCAGAACAGAGGAGTTTGTGGAACACTGAATTCTGCAGCTGAAATGTTTTAGTTTAGCTAATGCTTATATTATGATAAATTTTCATTGGAAGAAAAATTTTAAAAACTTTATAGACCATTTGAAAAGACTAATTAATTCTTTACAACAGCAAAACAAATTGTCTTCTTCTTTCAACAGTATCAATTTTTTTTGTTACTCTCCACGAAGTGTAAGAATAAAAGAGATAAAGAAATATGTCTAGTATAATAATAAAGAGAAAAGCCAAGTAAACGACACCAGGAGCCCTAAAGAAAGCAGGCAGTTTAAACAGGAAAACTGTGAAGTTCTTCTGAGAAAATTCATCACATGATTCTTCTTTTTGCATTAAAATGCAGTCCATCTGACAAAATAAAAATTGCCCTCTTTTTCCAAAATGACAGATATTCTACTTCATTTCTGAGTATGAGCTTGTTAAGGATTTAAATGATCAACATCTTTGTACACTTTTTTTTTTTTAAGGAATGACACCATGCATTTCTTTTTTATGATTGCACAAGAGGACCTCCTTTGCCTTTCATTACTCAAATGGACTGTATGATTTGAGGTTGTGCAAGCTTCAACATCAATATAATCTTTAAACATATTTCAAAGAAGACTGTAAATCAACCCTATTTTTGAAGGAAATTATTTCACACCATTTGAAAGACATAAACTGCTACATATATTAACTATTGATTTTTGTACATTATTAAATCTGTCATTTTAGTTACAATAAATATAATTTTTCATTCATCACAAAATGATACTAAAAAGGACTGCAATATTTTCAGTGAAAATACTTAGGTTTGCATTTATAATACAAGTGTCAACATGACCATCATAATACTATACTGCCATAAATTCTGAAGCTGTCAGCATCCACAAGTGAAACATTAGGCCCTGTCACTAAGTGGCTTTTAGCACCTTTTTTTGACACAATCTAATCTGCAGATTTTCCATATCTCTGTGAGGTTTTTTTTTCTCATGGCATATTCTCCTAACTGTGCTGATTGTACCTCCTGATCCAGCTTGTTAACCAGAAATGCATTTGTATTATTAATTTTCCTCTCAAAAGAATTGCATGCAAAATAATTTGCAATTCTGAGATATTAAAGCTGAAATTATTACAAGAAAGCCTTACTTTTTGTATATGAGTAGCTGGAATATTTCAAAGTTTAATAAACTATCTCAACCTTTCCAGACAATCATATCATGTCCAAAGCTTTCTCTGAACAAGAAATTGTCAAGAATTTCTCATCTCTAGTTTTCTTCTTGTTTTATTTTCCTTTTACAGCCCTCTTTATTTTCTAAACCCAGGCCATAAATTTTAGTAAGATTTTAATACCACTTTTTAAATTACAAATCACAGCAAGAAAAAGGCATGTGATATTCTCCATTAAGCAGCCAAAAAGCACACTAGCTTAAAGAAATATTAAACATTTATCAGAGTTTTAGCATGCCATGATAAGAAATTTGAAATTAAAAACCCTTTCTAAAAATAAATAAGGCATTTAATTCAGTCTATCAATTCTTTTTCTCCTTCTATCAGCTAGTTGAGGGGGTGGGTTTTTTCAGTTACACACGTTAAAAAGCAAATGGCATGTGTTCCACTTCTCAATCAGTACAGTTACAGTAATTGCACAGCAATTTGATAAGAAAAGGTCATTTATGTGGTTTGAGTTATAATGAAAACATTGTCATTTAAAGTATTTTCAATCATAAAAGAAAAAAAATAAATTAACTCTAACTCATGGTGGAAATGTAGTACTCCTGAATATCAAGAATATGACTTTATAATATCCTGAATATGCCTTTAGAAAATAATTTTGGGAAACAGAACACCCACTTTTTCTAGGAAACCACCTCATCTTAAATATCATTCTCTAGCCATAAGCAGCAGTCCAGCCCTTTTTTGCAGCTGATATCAAAAGATTTGCCACTGCACACACCTCAGAAACCAAGCTGAAGGTATGGCCAAGACTTTTGCAGCATGCTAACACATCTGCTTGGATCACTTCTCACTATGGATAAAATTACAGTCTACATGCTGTGAGAACTCATTTTTTGTCACTTCCTAATGGGCTCCAAGGAGTGCACCTTCAAATACATATTCAATGATTTCTCCTGAAAGTCTTCCTAAGGTATTTTGTATTTTCACCTGATGTACGCTTATACATGGGCTAGAACTTACAAGAAAGCCTAGCAGGGACCTCAGCAGCTACAGAGGAAATTATTTTTCCCATATCTGTGATCACATAACAAACAGTAAATCAGTTTGATCTACTGTTGAAAACTGATTTAACAAACAGTAAATCAGTTTGAATAATGTGAGCCATCCTGAATTATTGGGTCATTCATCCAACTCCACCCACTGATCCATACCTTTTGGAAATTAATGTTTCTAATAGCTGAAAAGCATTCCAAAGGTGTCTCACTCTCAACTTAATGCAAAAATACATTGACTTCCAGAGCAAGGCTCTGCCCTTTGCTTAAACATAGATCAGTCATGGCTTTCAAACCAAATACCTTAATACATTTCATTATTCTTTTGTCAGTAAACATATTTGAAAAATGTCATTGTCAATTCTTTCCAAGATTTGGACAGAAAATTGAGTTCAGTTAAAGAGCAGGAAGACACTTAGGACAGGACCAGTTGAATTTTTTGTCTCTGTTCTCCCACAGACTGCACTAGACCCCAGAACACTGGGGTGTCCATTCATCTTCACCAAACAACCTGCTGACCTTTTCCTTGTGACCCTGCCTGACTTCTTGAAAGCAAGACTCCACATTATGCTTATCAGTCTCTCATGCTTCCTCCACAACAACTACATATAATTTTGATATGTCATTATAATGCAAAGAATTCCTTATTTAAAGCATTATTATTTTTTTTTAAATGTCAATCTTATCCTACAGATTTTTTTGTGCTTTGTCTTTTTTTTTTAACTATATAGGTATTTTTAAGAAGTTGTCACAGTAACCTGTGCACATAGGTGGTTTTGGTTTTTTTAACTTGGAAGTAAAATCACGATAGTCCTTATTACATGTTGCAGAAAAAATTTTCATGTTTTTCATTACTAAATATGCACAAAAAATATGGGATGTGTACAGGTGTGTAAAGGTTAGGACACATGCATACCCCAAATATGGTATGATAAATACATCATACCACATAGACATTAAACAAAGTGTTGACATTCACACCACGTGTACACTCACACCACCAGTACATCATAATATTACAGCAAATATACAGATTTACATATAGTAGTTACTATGACAACATCTAAAATGAATTTAGCCATGTGAGCTAGGAAAACACTGGGACTCCTATAGAAAGAACTACTCTTTTGACATTTCATGTTTAAATTGGGCATCTACAATCATTTCCACACCACTAATTGTGAAAGTTTCTCTGAGGCACTATGAAAAAAACAGGAAATTAAAATTATAGAATATAGTAATTGTTCTAAAGCATTAATATTTTTTTGAAGATTTGAATACTTGTTTAGTTTTGCTTTAGACTTTTATAAAAAATCATGGAACTATATTAAAAACCCAGCTGAAATAAATTAGTATCTAAGGATAATTCAGTACAAGCCCTGACTGAGGTGACAAAATAGTGGAAACATGAGTCCCAAAGTACCAGTATGAATGCTAATTAATAGTGTGAAGTAAAACTCTCATGTCTCTTCCCTACTCTTTTTTCTTCCTGTTTTTTATATGTCAGTGGCATATCACTAGATTCTATATTCTAGCTTGTTTCATTTGTTTCCTGAGAATGCCTGCTTCAGCACTAACAACATGCATATGCACATTCTAAATTGCAGCTTGTGATGTTCTCCTCATGCCTAACTCAAAAAAAAAACCAAAAAACTCCCCCCAAAAAAGATTAAAAAATCAAAAAGAACTAAAAAACCCCACGAACCTCACAATTCAATAAAAGTTTTTGTATTCAGGTCCATACTTGAGCACATCCCTTATAGAGCAAGAATTCCAATATCATTTAAGTAACATCAAAGCCTTTTAGTTCAGTCATATCCTGGTCCTGAGAATGTTTTCTTTTACAACCTCGGCACTGTGTGTGTCATATCTGTTACACCAAATTCTGCATAAATGAAAACTCTTTTAATTCCACTGATTCCAAGAGAGGTAGATTGATAAGCAACAGCCCAGATCTGACCTTTTGCCTTTAGGGGTTAGAAGATGTATTAAGGCTTTAAGGCTATCAGACTTTCTAGTCCAAATGAGACTAACAGCCAAGCACAGGAGGGAAGAGACCGAGTTAAAAATGTGTTCGCTGAACACAATACAAACAAGGTAGTCATCTACAGAATAATAACTGGGGTTTTAACATATGACATCTATTTCCAGTGAGTCAGAGTTTGGTTTTTTGTTTATCTTTCTTTTTAAGAGGAAAATATTTGTCCCTTTATAAAAGGTAAAAGGGGACAGAAATAGTAAATAGAATATTTCTGTTTCAAATGGCACTAAAAAAGGTTTAGTCACCACTGTAGTCATGATACTTTGTTTTCCACAGGTTTTGACAGTGAATCACACCCTAATTGTTCCCAGGAGCACACTAAATATTTTTCAAGTTTTGATTTATTCTCACTGGTAACTGCTATAATTTATGATAGATTCCATTTTGTCTAGCCATGCTATAAAACAAGCTCATGTAAGCAAAAAACATCCAACAAGACAGAACATCACAGTGGGAAAACGATTTTGAAAAGACAGTTACTTTATAATGGCTAAACTTTGTGAAGGATGAAAGAATATTACAAGAAGAAAGAGAAAAATACAGGTATTGCAGTTACTATTCAAGTACTCATTTTTGTCTTATTGTCACACAGTCTAGTGCCACAAGATAGTGGAAATGTTCTTCAACTTGAAAGCCCAAATTTTTTCAAACAAGGCTTCCGTAAAATACCTTCACAGCAGAAGGTACATACGCACTGAATTTGTAAATCAACGCAAGCTAGGACAAAAGATCTTTAATGCAGTAGTTACCAAAAGAAAAAGAGAAGTAAAGGATTCTCTTTCAATCAGGTAGGTCCATAGGGAGACAGGAAATCCAGAAAGTAAGACAAAGTTTCAGATGAAAGAATAACCATGATTAAGCTCCATATGGATTGTCTTCATTCTGCCAAGGCATAAGTGCACTAAGCCTCTACCTCAACACTGTGTGTCAGATCTTCATGCGATTTGTTTGACTTGCACACAGGGAGCACACCTCCATCAATGACTGAAATGGAAGCTTTCTGACAGCAATTCAGCCCACCCTTCTTCTGTAATCCATAGAACTTGGCAGTGTACTTGGCACACTACTCTACACCACAGGTTGCCACCAATAACCATCTCCCTCTATTCCACGTGCTAACACAATGCTAATAATCAGAATCATGGCATTGCTAATGTTGGAAAAGACCTCTAAATCATTGAGTCCAACAAGGTTAACCTGGGGTTAACACAGAGTTTAGATAAACACCTGTTCCACACCTGTGAGCACAGTGCTTTTCCTGGCTAATGGCCAAAGGATAGAAGGGTTATCTACTTACATACAAGATTCTTTCTGATACCCTCCAGGAAAGGCCACCTGTCAGTTCACTTTTGTTTCTGACTTACCAGACTATTAAATAGCCAACTGAACAAGGTCTTGAAAGAAGCTTCAAAAATGTAAGAACATTGGCAGAGGAACATAATGTGTCCACCAAGTCCATGGGCTGCAGAGAAAAGGTGAGTAACAAACCCAAGTGCACCATTTGATCTGTCTATGCAGGAAGAATCTCCCCATCCAAAGCTGCAGTTAGTACAATGTCTGACATTAAGCAGCTAAAAGCAGCTGGCAACCTCTCCAGCGCCAAAGGAGCAGAAAAAGAAGATGCAGTCCCTTATACAAAAAAATCCCAGACACCTACCCCCAGTGTAGGAAAAGAAGATCTAATGGATGAAATAAATTTTTCCATGCTTTCTTTCATGAGTATCAGTTACACTTCTCAGCTATCCAGAAAGCAAGAAATCAAGAAAAGTTATGACCAAGCTTTGGCATTTCTTTGTGTCCTGAATCATTAGGAAATTATGATCTCAAAACACAGACAAAAAAAGAAAAAGGACACTCAGAAAAGGGAAATCATCTGGGACACAAGTCTATGATTTAATGTTTGAAACATTTTGGACTTGATTTAGCTTCTTTCTGCCACCATTTCTCTTGTAAAATTCAGATTTCAGCAGACAGAGGGAGATCTACCCTGTCTTCAGTAGCTTGAGAACTGTTTTTTTCATTGTTTTCTTGTGGATCAGTGAAGGCCCACAGTTCAAGTCCCATAAGGAAAGTAGTTAGTCCCTATGAGGTCAATTTTTTTTCAGCTTTGAGGCAAATAAATACTCTTCAATTTTCAAGAGGTTAAAGATGAGATCAGAATCTCCAGCTGGCATGCAGGTATAGATCTCAGCTCCAGTTCATATCGGGAAATCACAAATTTTTTGCCTCTTTCCTCAATTTCACTGGAATAAAATAAAATATTTTCTGATAACATTCACTTGACTAATTGGTGTGAAAAAAGCATTCAGGAAAGAAGCACTGGGTCTTAAAACAAGATTTCCTGGCAGTCTGCAGAAAAGAGACAAAAAACTATCTTAACCTCCCTAAGATAAAAACATTAGGAGAACAGCAAATTTGTTGCATGGGTTTCTATTTGTAAAATCACATAAAAACTGGGTGAGACTTTCCTAGCTTTTGTAAATAAGGCATGGCTCTCATTTGAACATATATGGATATAAGTATTTAGATATGCACATACACATCAAATATAGATATGTCCTTCATATATATACAGAGGATCTCAGTTACTAAAAAAAGAAATAATAGTTTAAAATGTTTGTCTGAGAGATGAGAGAGGAAAATGCTTTTAATATTCAGTCCTTCATCCTGACACGAGCTTTGCCAGAGCACATGGCAGACTACAGCAAGCAGTGTATGATCAGGCATGTACTGGTGTTAGAGGCCCTGCTGCAAGAAACTACTAGCCTATTCCATTCCTAGGCTATGGAATATATAGTTCTTAACTGCTGCCTCTTCCTTCTTTTTTCTTTTTTTTCCTCTGCTGTTAGAAAGTACCTTGTCACCAAAGACACTGATTCTGATTATAAATAAAAACACTAGAACCTAAAGAACTATGTTTCAAAAGTGCATTTAGATGAGAAGTTGAACTTTGTATTTCTGTCTGTTTCACAGTAGTTAGACTTTATTACTTTCACTGTATCAGTTGATCACTGACAGTGTTGTCAGGGAAAGATGCAGACTCACACCTATGTGTGCCATTCAAATTCATTAACCTGCATTTAAATCATCATAATTACTTTTATTGTGACCATATTGGTGATTTTGTTTTCAATTTCCCTTTAGAATTTTAATTACACTGTTCAGCTATGCTTTATTGTACTGAAAACAAAAGAGTACCGCTGGCAAAAGGACTTGCAAGCTCACAAGGTTTCCATCATTGCCAACTTCCTCCTGTTCTCAACCAAGAAGTTATAAAAAGTGAGGTATTAGTAGGAATTTTACAAAGAGTATGTTCAAAAGCCCTACACAGAAAAGTCATTTAGAACACATCAGTATTTCTACTTTAGGAACAAATAAGTCTTTGTTTGGGGAAGGAGGAGGGTGGCAGGGGAAGATCAAAAAAGTAAGATTCATTGTATTCCTTTTATTTGTTAAACCTATTTGGAGCAAACATTTCAGAAATGTTAATTATAATTTTACAATAATGAATTTGAACCCAGACCAAGAAATATCAAGGCTGGATAGCCCTGAGTGATTTCTCCTATCAAAGCTTTTTGGTTTTCTTTTCTATCTTATAACATAAATCTCTGGCACAAAAAATAGGAGGAAGTCAAGCAAAACACTAATAACAAGAGAAAAGAAAATCAAAACAGTGAAGGATGAGGGAGAAGACTCATTCAATAACCCTCAAATGGATATGGTGCTCCAGGAAGAAAAAATACCAGAACAAGAGAAGAAGGACTGGCCATTTAGAATCAAGTGGACTCCTATGTATTTATTCAGCAATATAATAATACTATCTTAGTCCAAGGATTTATCTTAATAAGGAAAAAACACACCCTTAATTGTGTTTGTTGGTATATAAAGATGACCAGAATACATCGGGTTTTTAAGTTTTCTGACAAAAATAAGAAAGCTTCAGTTCACATCAATCTAAAACAAAAGTCCTTCCAAGTTCTATTTCAGTGAGAAAAAAGCGCTTCAGATCAGATTACTTATTTGACCTGAAATGTAACATTTCATACTAGACACCTGTACTTAGAGCAAAGAAAATAGAGGAATAAATTCACATTACTACAAGAAGAATGAGACACCATCTCCTCTCCCTCTATCAAAAGATATAAGGCAGGTTGCTCTCAATTTCTCAACTTTCAGCTTTAACTGAAACCTGTTCTGCCTTGATTGGAAGTGTGATCTATGGAACAAGAGAAGAAAAACAGAACATCATTGTATATCACTTTTTATCCTTCCTCAATGTGAAGCCATGATGGAATCACACACTCTTATTTTAGTTAGCTTTTTCTCACACTGCAACAAAAAAACGCACTGATTTTTAAGTGGCTCAGAAGATTTGTGTCAGATTCTTTGAAAACTAGCTTGCATACAGTTTTATCAGTGTTTTTCATTGTCTCCTAGCCTGGGAGAGAAGGACAATAGGAGCTTTTATTCTAATTCCTTTTTAAGTAGAATGATTAACAAAAACTTGCTTGGAAAGAGAATTGCAAGTAATTATGTATGTGGATGTCTGTGACTCAACTTTGAATCATTTTTCAATCAAGTCACTGGTAAATTGCATGATGAAGATAGCACAAACTGTAGTGCAAAAGCAATACATAGATTATATTTCCAAAGACATTATATTCAATACTCTAGAAGAACTGAAATAAAATCAATGCACTATGGCAACCATATTTCCAAAGAGCTGACAAAATGAAAATTTATTTATTCACATTGCTGGCGTGATTCATCTTTCCAAATATATGAACATTCAAGTGTTTTATAAAAAAACCAATGGACTCTCATGATCACAAAAAGCTCTGAATTCCATCATCAAGCAAAGTACTTCAGAGCACTCATCTTCCTCATGGCTCTAGACTTAGAGGAACATATTATCATTATATTATATGCATGTTTCATATAGTCTTCTATAAAATCCACAGTGAAACAAACGGGACTTTGTGTAATTTCACAATATGGTTAAACTTTTTATACTGAGAAAACATTTATTTAGTTGATCCACCTACACCCAAAGTTTAAATCCAACGTGTTTTCTGCATTATAGATTGTTGAGATCCCAATGGTACTGTATTGCAAACAGTGCAATCAAAATATTTAAGGTTATCCTAATACTTCTCCAATCTGCTTGCTATTTTCATCTGCTGAAAGCCACTCAAGTTCAATCATTGCAAATGCTATAAAAACCTTGCGAATTTATTTCTCTGCTGGGAAATTCAGTAAAGTGACATACAGCTTGACATCTAAGGCATCACTCAGCCAAGAAACTGAAGTCCTGACAACCACTCATTTCAATCCTGAAGGTCTAACTTGTAGAGATACCAGCTGTGGAACACTGTGCTTCTGGACTTACCATTTAAAATAATTAAAAAGACATGAAAACCAGCATGAATAGCACAGGACTGTACCAGCTTGGGGCATTGTCCACCTCTCCAGAAAGACTGTTCCAGTGTTTGACCACTCGGTTAGTAAAGGAATTCTTCCTTATGTCCATTCTGAACCTCCCCTAGCACAGCTTTGTACCATTCCCATGTTTCTTCTCCCTGAATCCCAAGGAGGGGGAATCGTCACCTTCCCCTCCACAGGAATCTGTAGAGACCAATGAGGTCACACCTCAGCCTCTCCAAACAATAAAATTCCAGTGCTCCAATCTAACCAAAGTCCTCTGCAAGGCATTTTGTCCCTTGAGAGAGTAAATAGAACCTCATGATCTGGTGTCATCAGCAAATTGCTAACGGTGCTTTCAACTCTTGCATCCAGATTGTTGAGAAATGTATTAAACAGAACTGAACCTAGAATTCAACCCTGGGAAATCCATACATTTCTATGTGCATGTGAATATGAATTCATATGGTCATTAATATGAATATGTAATATGATATCAAATATTATGAAATTGAATTCATATATTCATTTTCCAATATATTAATATAATGCAGATATCAATTAAATTTATATTCTAATGCTTATATCCTGGTCAGCCATTTTCACACATGAAGCTCCTATCATTATACAGAAGCTAAGAGTACTTGTTTTTATTCTTTCCAATGTCTGTCAAATTCAGCCTAAAGATTGAGCAAAAAAAGTGTTTTCCTGGTTAGAATTCAGTAGAAAACTGCATGGACTGTTCAAAATCTGACTTGTCTCCCTATACCCAATTCTGCACTGCATGACATAAACTATTTCTGAAAGAAAAAGTTCTGTGCAGAAAAAGGCTGTGCAGACTGTGGAGTACGGTGGAGATATCCAGTTCATGACCTTGTGCAGTTTCACTGGCTGAAATCCAATAACACATTTTTCTACTTTTGGATCTTAATTTTTAATAGCCTTAAATAATTATATTAATTATCTTAATTAATTATTTTATAACTATAATTAATAACCTTAATTCTTAACAACACATCTGAAATTTATGCTTGAGACTTCAACCAGAAGTTAAATTTACGGTTTTAATTTACTCTGAATCTGTTTCAACTTAGTAACAATCTGTTAGCAAGAAAAGCAGTATTTGAACACTCCTTACAAAAGACTTACAATGTAATATGCTCGTTGTGTGGTAGACAGAAGAAAAAGCATATGTGTGCATTTACACAGAAACCAAACACAAGCACTGCTTCACCGGGACATGGGATATATCAAACTCAACTGCATTCTAGCATTGTTCCAGGGAAAGAATAAGAATTTAAGGTCCAGGACTGGGAAGGTAGTAAACACATTTTCAGAGAGATGAGAACAACCTTTTTGCTCTCATAGGCTTCTGGACAATGCTGGGATTACTTTTCTAATTTAGGACTGAAAACTAGTCACCAGCTTGAGCATTAACTTCTGTCACAATCATCCCAAACAAGGAATATCAAATAATTTAAATATTAAGTATTTTCTCTGTAAGACACACTTTTAAGTCCTATAGCAAAAATCTTTTCTTCAAAGTCCCCCATCACAGTTAACTGAGTGGAAAATAGAGGAGAAAAAACTTGCTTTAAATCAGTGTATGGTAGGCAATTTTTTTGGATGAAATTATGAGCTAATATGAAACAGTTTCAGGTTATGTTAAATACCTCATCTGATTCAAAATCAAAACATTCCAACTTTTTCTTTGTTTGTTTGTTTCATTCAGGTAACTAAATGTAGATGGTAGGGAAAGCTTTCTTTTCCTGATTATATATTCCCCCTTTACAGCTTTCATAGCCCTATTTAAAATCACAAGACAGAACAGTTCCCTGTTTTTCAGCCAGAGGTATGTGATAAATTCTACACAAATTCATAAACATGTCTAGTGAACCTGAAATCATATCTTTGGAGAACTAAATCATTTGTTTAAGGAATTGTATAATCTGCACTAGTCTTGATTGGTGCATCAATGTTTCCTCCAGCAGCCTTGATTTTACCTCTGAAAATGATAAAACCCAGATCTCAGTCTGGTTTCTGATCATTAGATGCATATTTTCTACCTTTTTTCCACCCCTTTCTCTTTTTGCTATTAGATTAAATGCTAACTTTTTCTTCTTTCATCAAGTAATGGTTTTTTCCTTCATCCACTGCTTTAAACTAGAAACATGCACCTTTGGCACCCTAGTACAGTCAACTTTCAAATTACTTTTTGAAGTCTGCTTTAACACCTAAAACACGAAGTTACTTGATCAACTCATTTCTGAGCCAAATCTGATCCTTGAATGTATCTTACAAGGAGCATTACTTTCAAATGTTCCCTTTATTCCTAAAGAATAGCTTCCTGCTAAGGTCCTAGGGGAGTTAATTTCTCCAGATTTCATAAAACAACATATGTGAAGTACACTGATAGATGGACAACATAGGTCCCTTCCCTTAAGCAGAGGTGTAGAAAGGCAGATCAAATAATGAAAGTGAAACATTTTTCACCACCTATCAGGAGGGACACCTCTGGGGAGAAGACTAATGCATCATTTAAAAAAAAAAAAAAGGCAATTCATGGTTTCTGCCTAGTACTGCCAGAAATAATAAATAATGTGTTATTATATATTACAGTGTAACAGGAAAAATATTTCTTTCCTGGTCACTTTGTGGCCAAAAATAACACAAGAGACTTTTCTGAGGATGTACAAGTCTAATGCCTAACGAGATTTAAAATCAAAATATATTTTGCTTGGGAAAAGATATTAGGACAACACAGTCATATCTTTAGAGACCTTTAAAAAGAATCAGAGATGCTGATAAAGCTGTGCATAAAAAGGCAAATGTGTGAGAGAGCTCAGCCTGAGAAACATATTATAGCAGCAGGGTAAAGGTAGATTACAGCAAGACTGAGAATTGTAGTCAAAGAAAATCAGGAATATGAAGGTTCTCTGCAATGGCAAAATCATATAGACACAAGTCAATTTTTCTCACAATAAAGCAGTTTCATTATTATAAAGAGCTAATCAAGCAGCCTCAAGTTCACACTCTTCAGTACTATAATAATAAGAAAAAAAAATTAAAATATATGTTTCCAGAGAAGCTTTTTTCACATCTTACAAATCCAAACCTAGGGAGCCCAACTTGTTCATATAGAACAGGCACTCACACAAGCTCCACGTCAAGCCTGGAGGAAGCAGTTTTGTTCTTTCAACCCTACTGGATGAAGTTTCATGCCTTCATTTATAGGTAGCCCCAGTCAGCTAAAACTCAACTACCATGGCCAGCTGGGGTCAGACATGCAATTCTTCTGTCACTCATTACTTCTGACAACAGAATTTTTGGGTTTTTTTCAAATGCTCTCAAGTAAAGATTTTATGCTGCTACCACAAAAATAAAAATTTTAAAAAGTCGAGGCAAAATAGGCAAGGTAGATCTTTCCTACTTAACTTCCTACTTCTCCCCTATTGTTGCCTTTATAAATTGCAATATAGAATATAATTTTCTTTCATTATTATTTTCATACAGGGTTCCCTAACTTTAGGCATCTACAATATACGTACTCAGATGTTACCATGGGTGCCTTCCATTTCCAAGGATGGTTTACACAGCTTTTTAATCAACAGCTTAGTATTATTAATTGCATAGCTTATTAAAAGAAGTTTCCAGCAGCGAGCCCCTTCTTAGTAGGCATAGGTTTAATGTCTTGCCTTGAGGTAGACTTTTAGATATTTTTTCACAAGCATCCATTTTTCTCACACTAAAGGAATCCTAGGAAATGTTACCAAAATCCAAAAATCACTATAGAAAAATAAGCAGTTTCAGATGTGCAGACTACAGATTGAAAATGATAATATTCCCATTCATCTTCCAATACTTTCTTCTTAGAGTCCCAGAATATTTGGGTTGGAAGGGACTGTTAGAAGTCTTGTAGTCCCACGTCCCTGCAATGATCAGGTACCACCAAAATTGTCTGGGAATTTGTCATTTCAGAGAGAATTAGAACAGTTTCTTGCCTGCTGTCTAATGTATTTTTTGGGGGGTATCTACGACACTTCATTACAACGACTACCTAAATCCAGAATCAATACTGCTTCTACTGACACTAATACTTTAGGAGATTGGCTACACAGCAGAGAATGAAGCTCTGCATTTTCAATATTTTTTTTTCTATTCAAATATAAGCATATTAACTAATAAAATGTACCAGCCAAAGTCCCCCTCATAAGCCAGTGCAATTAGCTATGTTGTGTGCCATGGGTCTCTGCAAGGTTTAGCTGAGCAGAGTGCATGACCCTGAATGATGGCTGAAAGACAGCCCACTTGGTTTTCTCAAGCAGTGACTCTGCAGACCTTGAGAAGCCTAAACTTTTCCTTATCTTTTGAGATTTTAATTAACAATGAGCCTCTCTAAGGTAACTTCACCACTTCTGCATAAATTTCTTGAGGCAAAGCAAAGACTAATGTAGTCCACAGTATGTTCCCTGGTGGCTGTGGCAGTAATAACCATCCACTGGGGATATCCTCTACAAGCCAGAGCTCCGAGCTCCTGGGCTTGGTTTGAAAGCCTCCCACTAAGAGATGAAAAAAGACAGAAGTGAGTAGCTCTGGCAGCATGTTCCTTACCATAAGGAAAGCAACAACACTAATATTTAAACATGATATTGAAGTGTACTTAAAATTGTATGTAATTAAAACTCTCATTCCATTTCCCTGCTTGTCTCTTGCAAATGGGACAACAAGATGGCTTCAAAGTAGACTGCCAGCCATTTTTGCAAACTGTTTCTGTAAACTTCAGTTCAGCTCATCATACTTTTAATCAAGGAAGATAGCAGGAAAGATAACTGTGATCCAAATGAATTTTCATACCCTTAAACCCCAGAGGAAAACAGAGACAGTTTTTAGAACAGTTGCCCCCTGGGAAGAAAAACAATGAGGGACAACCTTAGTGACTAAATATTATTGAGCTAGCATCTGTTACTAAAATAATTATCAGCCTTGGTAGGGAAAGCAGGGAAATCAGTGAGAGGGTCAGTGAGTTACCATTGGCAAAAGGAAGTCTTGAATTATATAAGGCTGGGCAATCTTGATGAAATCAGAAACATCAGTTAGACACCCCAAGGAAGAACTGGAGACAAAAATGCTCAGAACAACTCAATATTCCAGTGAACAAAGTAATTTTTATAATATTGCTGTGGACCGCAACAAGGAGTCCTTTTCCAACCAAGTCTACTTTTTTCTAATGAACATTTATTCTTCCCCACAGGATTTCTCTGCTCTCATTTTCTTCTTTTCACAGAAGCCCTGCAGGGAACAACACTGAAGTCTATTTAAAACAAACTTTGATACTGCAAACTTTATATTACTGCAATATTCACTGCTAGCACAGACCATTTAGTGAAAAAATAACAAGTCCTCCTCCAAGATCAATTTGTTGAACTGAATTTGTTCAACACAGTTTTATGATATTCTTCAGTCACAGTAAGGCTGTTTGGTATTTCTGAAAATATCTAGGAAGTCCACTAATAATCACTAATTTTATCACTGATTCTAAATAGTTTGTTATTCCAAAAGCCTTTCAAGCTTCCATAAGACCAATAAAATAATTTTTGACTTATGCATAGCTTGAAAAAAAAAAATCACTTTGATTTTTACCACTTTTTACCAAAAAAATCACTTCGATTTTCAGGACAAAGAATATAAGATTATATTCTTTGTCCTGAAAATTTACTGAAATTTTAATGAAAAATAAATATAATTTGGGAAAATTGGCATCTATCTGTTTAAAATTCATGAGGAAAAATTGCTAAAGAACAGAAATACTCTATTCCCTGAGTGCAAAAGTGCTGGCTATTTGTAACAAACCTAAGTGCAGTTAGATTTACATTTAAGCAGCAAACAATAGCAATAAATAGGGTAACACAAATCATCAGCTATTATTAAATTATTAAAATAAAAGCAAGAGTTACTAACACGCAATGCAGTACTGGTAAAAATCAAAGTGATTTAATTAACAAGAAAGATGGGTCAAGGATTTGAATGAGGATTTGGCCTGCAGTAAAAGAAATTTAGGGTTTAGCACAAGCAATTATCTCAAGCTCAGAAGCTTTATTATCCAATTACTGGATAGTGCATTTTTCTACACCTCTCCAAATATGGAGCAGATGTTCCGGCACCAGAAACTGCGTGAATTAGTAATGAAACACAACTCATGACATATTGTACCCAAGGGCACAGAAATCTTTTGATTAAGCAAGTATTTTCATAGCAGCTGTGCAGCAGGCAGACGAAAAGAGTCTTCACCGAGTCACACAAAAGTATCTTAATTTGTGATGGTTTGGAGGAAGTCAATGACCAAGAAGTAAAACTAAACTTCAAGGAATCTGTTATGGAAAAACAAAACTGAAAAAAAACCCATACCTTCCAGTTTAGATAAAGCCTAAAATCTGTTGATAAAAATAATTGAATTCATATTTAAGAAAAGCTATTATTGTATCACTCTAGTTATAATCAGTAATTTATCTGAGGTGAAACAGAGTATGGACCATTGTCAGTTTGGACCACATAGTTTTTTAGCTGGATCTTTTTGAAATTGATAAGAAAAACTTTCAAAACCAGCTCCCCTTAAGGAATGTGTTCCAGAATCAGTATTTACAAATATTGACCAAGGAATGATGTTACAAATTGATCAATATATTGCAAGCGATAGTTAAATGGGTAATCTCAAATTCTTTCAGGCCACAAACAGTAACCAGGATATACTTTTAATTTCAATTTGTCCAATCAAAATAGAGATTGCTGATCCCAAATTACACACTGGTCATGAACACAAGTACTTCTTTCAAAGGTTATAAACTTTCAATTATTATTAAAAAGATGAAACATATTTTGATGCTTCTGACCTTTCCTGCTTACTAAGGCTATTTCTGAATTACACATACTTTTCAAAATCTATAATTAAAAAGGTTTCAGAATAAGAACAAGCTCATGGGAAGTTACCACATTCATATTAAGACCAGATTGGTGGAAAAGAAGAAGCCATGAAGACAAACGAGCTATAAATGCAAGGAAATCACAAGCATTGGCTGCACCACTATGCCTAAGTCATACCTAGAGTGTTTCATCAAGAGCAATGATGCCCATGATCAAAAATGTTCCATCCCCATTCAGCATCTTTATAACTTTAATATACATCAAAGCACTAAGCCCACTATGAAAGCCAAGATCATATTCAGAGGTAGTGCCTAATGTGACTCTTAGGAAGCATTTTGTGCATTGAATTACTCTTTTTATTTTTTTTCTTTCCAATTTACTCTGATAGAAGCTGTTAAAGTAATGGCAAATGTGTTGGCATATAGAAAGATTCTTGGCAAGGAAGAATGTACAAGATTGTTTTATATTTATCTTACTTCCAGCATTTAGATAATGATTTTAAAATGTATCTCTTTCTTTTATGTTTAGGGACATTAATGCCATCCTGTCAATGATTTACAAATAAACCTAGTGGCACTCAATAACATCTGAAACAATCTTTAATAAAGGTCTAGAACTCAAGTGGATAGCAATGAGATAATAAAATACATAATATCACTTATAGGTCACACAAGATGACAGTTTAGTTTAGATCATCTAAGCAATGACATGGCACAGCTAATACAATTCTCTGTGTCCTTAGTCATAGTTTTAGAATGTGTAACACTATCGAAGTTGATTTTAGTATCTTCTTCTAAGACTTCACAAAAGCAAGCTGCCTTTTCTTCTCCTTTTAAGCATATATAAAGTTCAAGCAAGCATTGTAGGTTTAGAAATTGGTTTTAAATTAAAAATCAGACTTCACCATAAATATGTATTTCATTTTTTCAAAAGCCTTTATAGACTCTCTCTCTCTCTCTCTGGGGGTGTTGGTCAACAGTTGGCTGAACATGAGCCAGCAGTGTGCCCAGGTGGCCAAGAAAGCCAGTGGCATCCTGGCTTTTATCAGAAATAGCATGGCCAGCAGGACCAGGGCAGTGATCATTCCCCTGCACTCAGCACTGTTGAACTCAATTCCTGTGTTCAGTTTTTGGCCCCTGACTCCAAGAAAGACTTGGAGGTACTGGAAGAATTGCCAAAGAGGAGCAGTTAGGCTGGCAAAGGCTCTGGAGCACAGATCATATGAGGAGCAGCTGCAGGAGCTGGGACTATTTAGCTTGAAGAAAAAGGAGTCTGAGGAGGACCTGATTGCTCTCAACAGCTGCCTGAAGGAAGGCTGGAGTGAGGTGGGAGTCAGGCTCTTCTCCTAAGTAAAAAGCAACAAACAATAGAAAACAACCTCATGTTGCACAAGGGAAGGTTTAGATTGGATATTAGGAAAAATTTCTGCACAAGGGGTGTTGCCAAACATTGGAGCAGGCTGCCCAAGGAAGTGATGGAGTCCCAGACCTTGAAAGCATGTAAAAGGTATGTAGATGTGGTACTTAGGGACGTGCTTTAGTGGTGGGCTGACAACTGGACTCCAGGATCTTATAGGTCTTTTCAACCTAAATAATTCTATAATTCTATAACATTGCATGTTTGTGCTATGCATAGGAAAATGAGAAAAATCACAGGGCTTAAGCATCTCCAACTCATTTTGCCTGAATTGCACATATCCCATAGCCAGAAGACTTACTAGCAAAGACAGCGAAATGATAAATAATTAACATGCTTGCTATCAAAAACATCTCTCTACAACTAAGATTCATGGTGATTTGATTGAATACACAAGCATATAGTGGGTTGTATTACACAGACAAGGCAAAATATCCTTCTAGTTTTTTCATGATTTTTCTTTAATGAACAATTTGCATATAATAATATTTGCTAAATATTTGTTAAATAATTCAGATGGATACAAAAGTAAAAATTAGTATCTGAAGTGCAAGATTCTTTTCACTTTATCAGCGACATGGCATTCCCATGTTTTGGCAATGGCTTCATAAGCTTATCTGGCAATGACCACAAAACAGGGCAATAGAAATAACACCTATACCTGATAGCTAGTGCTCAGACATATCTCCAAAATACTCAGGGCAGTACCTGGGGATGTCAGAAGCATTAGTTCAGAGAAATCCTGATGTTGGGTTGTCAAGACTGACGGAAGAGTTCTACAACTACTGGACTACCTCCAGTCCATTGTGAGACAGACACTCCTTTCAGCAAAGACCACTAGAATGAGCTGGTTAAAATGGTTTTGGCATTTAGGGACTGAAAGATAGGAGTGAGCAACCTCACCACCAGGCTACAGAATTGTTCTCTATTCAAGGAAAATATTAATGTAAGATTAAAAAACCCACAAAGTTTCAAATTATTTTTTAAGGTTCTCTTTTGAACTAAAGACAAGGTTTTACAATCTTTCACATAAGCAGCTGAAATGAAATTAAATTAAATATTCCAATACAGCTTGGCCAATACTTTTGATGGGATGCTCTTCAGATAGGTGAGTGAAGTTTGAAGCTTGACTTTTTAAATATTTTTTCAAAACTAATATGGAATGAACTGTGAATGTTACAAATGAATTTTGAAATAATGTAGGTGTGCATGGTGGGTTAATTTTGTATGGATGTCAGGCACTCACCAAAGCTTCTCTATCATTCCCCTACTGAGCTGGATAGGGGAGAGAAAATATAACAAATGGTTCTGTCAGATATGGGGAAGCTTCTAGCAAATCTTCCTGGAAGCCACCCCTGTAGCCCCCTACTACCAAAACCTTTTCACGCAAACCTAATAGAAGGTGGCCCTCAGGAACATGGTTTAGTGGTGGACTTCACAGTATTGGATGTCTGATCAGACTCAATTATATCAAAGGAGTTTTCCAACTTACATGATTCCATGAAAAGCAAAACTTGCTTTTAAAAGACAATACAGTGCCCCATGGCAATACTGCATTAATGGTGGCTCACCGGAGAAAGCCCAAGTCTTTCTTCTTCTCATAAAAAGATAAAAGACCTTCTATATGATAAGGTTTCTTGGCTATGACAGAAGGATAATATATCAAAATGAGTATCCTTTAAATTCAACTGTAATGTTCTTATGTACTGTTGAAAAGTTAATATTATATGACAGTCATGAACTTCAACAGAGAATGTGGTTGACATTTCCTTTCAGCAGCATACTCTGAAAAATTACAGAAACTGAGTTTGAAGGACCAGCCACTGAGGCTGAAATGCCTTGGAGGGAGAGAAGAAAAGCACTCATTGCTAGAGGAAAATATCTTCTGATTTTTAAGGCTTTAGACTGCCCAAGATCAAGGACATGATCAAAAATTTAATTGCTACCCACACACAAAGAAAATTTTAAAAAATGAAATCTCTTTAAATAGTATCTCTCTGTTTGGTTTAGCATTTATTAGAAACTATGACTGTTCTCTTCACAAAAAATATGTGCTAGGAATTAACTCAGACTACTTTCTATTTATTCCCTTCACTGGAATATTTAATGAACATTTTCATTCCTATGTCAAAAGTATCCTTGCATGCACGAGGAAGTGCTTGTTCTACAAATTTAAATTGCTGTGGTCTGTAGCTGCAGGGCTGGTTACTATATTCTTCCTCTAATCTCTCAGAGATGTTTTTTCTAATCTTAGAAAATTCACGCTCTTCACCAATCCTCAAAACTACAGTGTCAGCCTTTGGGAGATAAATAATCAAATTCCTTTACTTTGAGATTTCAGCTTCCAGTAAGTAGACTGCAGTGTCCTTTCAGGACAGACTGAGATGGAAATTTATTTTATTTATTTATTATTTCATAAAGCATCCATGGCCAGCAGTGCCACAGAACAAACTTCTGCTACTTCTGTGCTATTTAAAAATTATACTGATAAAATAATAGTAGATCTATAGAAAATGGTATGTTTTTATTAATGAAACTTTTAGATGAACCTACTCTAGCTAATAATTGTAACAGGCTCAAATACTATTCCTTCTTTAAGTCTGTCATTATTCTTTCTTCCAGCCATCCCTTTTGGAACTGCTATTTAATCCAGTACAACCCTCATTTTGCCATTTGACAACTTCTGCAGAATGTTAACTAGAACAGAAAAGGAAAGCTCCTTTCTTAATCTTGGGTCCAAGTTCACTGTCTTTCTCTGGCCTGTACTGCTTAAGAACACTGTGAACTTTGTAAGAACTTCTCTCCATATTAGCCCATGAAATCTTTCTCTTAGTTTCTGCTCTATTGGATAGGATAGTCTGAACCAACCCATTTGCAGCTAGCACTTAACCAAAAGATATAATTTAGTCTTTTACTAAGGTAGAAAAATTAAATATATAAGAAATTTAGGCCTGCTATATAACTCACTATCCCTACTTAATAATTTCCTAATTATTCTTTCCTTGTGAATATTTAATGTACTGCCTTCATTTTATGTTACGAGTGTCCTTGCATACAAAAGTTAAGCCTGCATTCATTCTACCTTGAGCAGCCAGATACTTACATAATTGCAAACAACTTTTTTTTGGGACTCCTACCAGTGCAACTTCTTTAGCATAACACTATTTTCCAAATATTTGTACAACAGTCAATATTCAGGCAAGGCCACTATAACACAATGTTCTCAATAAGCTCTATTTTAATCTCATAAAAACTTTATATGTCAAAAATCTACAGCTTCTTCTAGGACTTGTATAGCTGTGCAAGGACTTTTTAAAACCACATATTTATGTTTCTTCAGAAACAAAACTCGGAGCTGTACATGCTGAAAGGGGATCAAATAACTACAGCTGTAAACCAGCTAAAACTATCTTACAATGTTAACTACAGCACTTACTGTTACTTCTACATAAAGTACATGAAACATGATTTTGAATAACAAAAGCTGAATATAGGATTGAATCATCTATGCCACAAGTAATTTAGGAATCTATGTCCTTATGAACTTAGAAAAAAGGTCTTCAAGCATATCATGTTTAATGATCAGATTACCTCAGAGACTGGCCAGATACTTGGACATTTTAGAAGTATTTTTAAACATTAGACCAGTGGAACAGATGAGCTACTCATAGAACAAGTTTCTTATTAAAAGAATATCAGCTTCTTTTTTTTTTCTATTCAAAAGAGGTTATTGTTTCTGAGTGTTCCTTATCTAATGCAGGATAGAGATGTTGGTACAGTTATGCTGGGGGTACCCCGAGAAAGCAATGGCTTGAGGACCAATGCAGGACTCTGCTTGCAAATGGAATTGTATCTTCTGGAAGCCAAAAAGCCTGCCTCTGTCCCAAGACAAAGGATGATCCACTATTGCAGATGCTGCTCTGACATCCCAGAGCTGGGTGTTAACTTTATTCTGCAATACAGAATACCTGGTAACTTTCAGCAAGATACTGGAAGGCCAAATAAGACACCAGTATTTAGAAAACCAAAATGAGAATATGAGAAAATTAGATAATTGTGTGCTTTTGAAAAGTGAATTGAATAATTATCATTATTATAATAATTATAATTGTTATTATCTGGGTCTCTAGGCATCTTAAAAGCTGTGAAACAGTCTTTCTCTGCTTCTACTTAATAAAACCCTAATTCACAGAGGTTTTGCAAGGACATCTGTATTATATAGGATTAGAGTATTTATCCTTCTTCCTATCCCAGGTATCCAAGGTACAACTAAGGAACACAATGAGGAAAGCTTTTCCTTCCGAAAAACTGTGCTAGAAGTTTAACTGCATCTTCCAACACAAATATTAAGACCTTTCAAAGGAAGCAAGCAGCAAGATTGAATGAAAGAAAATGGCTCCTAACACAACATGGAGTTAAGCAGTCAAAATTCTTGGCCTGGAAGTGTTGTGGATTCTTAGGGATTTCATAGGTTCAAAGGGGGATGGAACAGACCAACAGGGAAGAAAAAAAAAAATCCTCTGAAAGGTGCTATGCACCCAGAAAACAACTCTGGTTCTGACAGTCCCTGAGCTGCAAAGTCTCAGAGGATGAAAGATGAAAGGTATGTGCACTTGCTGTGTTTCCCAATGCGTTTGTTTTCATTCAGTCAAGCAATACTTCAGTCCCATGAACAGTGCCAACTCCCATATATTTGCACAGAATCATTAACAAAATAACATTAATTAAGAATCTTTTCTGCTTGGGCCAATTCAACTCCCATTTTAAAGTTCGACTTCAACATGCCAAATAAAAACACTTATGGGCTCATTTTGTTATTTGGACAAACCTAAGTGCTGCCACATCTATTTCTTGCCATGGTTGCAATAAGCACACTAAAATTAGGATACAAGATAAAATTAAGCACTTTGGCAATTGAAGTTGGATTATCTCAGCACTGAATTCATTGCCAGCAGTGGACACAGCAGGAAAAAAACAGTGTGAAATGCTTGCAATTGAGTTCACAAAAGTACAAGCAGCTGTCCACATGCAGAGCATCTTCTGTTGTGTTTCTAACTCAAGGAGTAGAGTACCTTTATTGTGGCAGCACAAAAAAAAGTAAAGCAACAGACAAAAAGAGGAATATTAGGGGGAAAATAAAAATGAATATTAGGAAAATGGTGCAGAATTATATCTACCCATACCATTACAAAACCCTTTGTACTACCATTTGTCAAAGCCATGAAAGACAAAACTGAAAAAAACCCTAATGAAATCAAAGAAAGGGTACTAAAACATAATTTAGAGTATTCATTTTGATGGCTTTAGTTTGAATTTAATGATTGAGATACACATACATTAGCAGAAAAGTCATAGATTTTCAGCTTGCAAATGTCAGATAGAAATATTTTAGTCTTTTAGGAGGGGCTTCCCCATGAAACTGCTACTCATATTTTGCAAATTCCCCATGAATGTTCCTTGTATATCTAAACTCTAGGGACATGAACCAAAACTGTTGTATGAGTGTTGTGACTAGTGGAAATAGTCACATTGGTAAAATAGCAAAATATAATGGGAAATATTTTACTGTATTGAAAAATTCATACATATAGTAGAGGAGCACAATGGGAGCCTCAACAGATGGGCCTCAAGTTCTCTAATCCTCGAGTAAAGTATGAACAAAATGACAAAAAATAATACAGAAGTACAGAATGACAACATACAAATATATTTTATATCTGGTTTAGTGGGAGTATTCTTAAGAGTTAAGATTCAGAGGAATGAGATGAAAATGCGTAGGAGAACCCAGAATTTCTGAGGTCCTAATTCATATGGGTACTTTTCCACAGCCCACTAAAACTCAAGGGGAAAAATTGTTTCAGAAAGATTTTTTTTAATCATTGCTAAGTCATGATTTTTCCTAAGTTATTTTTAAAACAATTCCTTGTAGTCTGTCTTTCAGACAAAAATTCACTTTAAAGAGCACTATCTCAAACAAGTTTAATCCATCTCCAGTGGGTTACGTATCCTCTTCCTACACTTTGCAAAACTCTCATAGAAGACTTCATTTCAGCCAGATTATCCTTGTTATGCCTGAAGTGGAGCTGAAATCAATCTTCCATTTATTTCCTATGAGAAGACAAGAAAGGCAAAGAGAACTGGGAAATGAGACCTTGAGGTAAACATACAGGTTTCAGGTCAGGGAATAAGAAAGTATTACATCCTAATCTTAAACTACTGGACAAAGAAAATCAAATTGGATCAATGTAATTAATGCATTAAAGGACTTTCTCCCAGACCATTTCTATCCTTTTGCTTCCACAATATATAAAAAACTTCTCAAGAAACCACAAGCTCTAACTGCTTCCAAAGAATAGTGGTAAGGTGAAAGAGAGTCAAAGCTAATGATGATGGCACAAGCAGTTATTTCCACATTTCTCATCTGTAGGCTCCATTAACATCAGACAGCTTTTAAATTTTTCTCTAGTCCCTTTTTATTTTGTATATCTTTTAAGAGAAATCAGCAATTTAATGCTATTAGTGATGTACCCCCCTAAGCATGTCACCTAGCATGATGCCAATTCAGAGGCTCAATTGCTTGGAAGACAAGTTGAAAAGAAAATAAGCGTTCAGAAGCTGTGGGAAACATAGCATGTTACCCTGACCATGCTGCTTTTTAGTTTGATGCTGATTTGAGGCTCAGGGGAACTCTTGGAGGCTGTATTAAACACTGTGCTGAATTAAGCAGTCACCAGAAAGAGGCACAGTCTGGACTCACCTCCTGAACAGTTTCAGAACACTTCTGTTCTTTTCAACAGCTCAGTCACATAGCACATAAGCTTTGAAATAAAAATTGAACCATAAAGCTATGCAGCAGTGTAACAGAGCTCAGCACAGGCCAGGGCAAGATGACCCAGGCAGGTACCTGGGGAAAGCATACTTTTATAGAATTTCATATGCGTGGCGTAAATTAGGAGACATTTACATTCCATTACATTCAGACCTTTTCCTCTAGGTTTTAAAATCTATGCCAGAACTTAAACAAAATTTTACTTCCATTTAAGTTATAAGTATATTACAGGTGAAAATAAGGCCTACAATATTAATCGTATAAATTTAGGAGCATTTCAGAGTGCCTGCCCTGGCCAAGCAAACAGCAGGGCAGGGACTTCAAATTTTTCAGGGAATCTGTGTATGGTTTTTGCTGCATTTCAGCAAAAACATATTGGATTTGCTGCTTGTATGTATTCCAGAAAATAAATAGGTGCTTTCAAAGATTTGTCTCAAATATTACTTCCCTCCTTTTCATGGGATATAAACCTGCTATGCCACAGATAACTGCTGCCAATCAATATTGCAAAAAAACCAATCATTCAAGCATATTAAAGGCTACAATTTACATAATAGCTACTTAGACTACAGATCCAGTTGGTTCAAGGTGCCTTTGAATGAAAAATATATACACATACAAAAAATATAGTGGTGGACATTTCAAGGAACTGATAGTCTAAATGACTGACCTAAAAGATAGGTAAACATATGACAAACAGCAGGAAAAAATCATGAGATGTTTTACAGGTTCAAGATAATATGAGAGGCCCCACAGTTTTGTCCCTGTACATGGACAAAAGAAATAAAAGATTTGCTTATGATGTCAGGAAGAGATGTTTTGCTCTTGCTTACCAATCAAGTACTTGATTCAACCTCTGTGAGTCAAAGGCAAAGCATTTGCACACAGTCTTAGACAGCATATTCCAAGGGTAATTTACAGAAGGAACCAGGCACATTTGAGCCCAGGGAGACAGAACACAACATTAACCTTACTGAATTGCTCTAAACCTCTTCATGCAGCTGTTAATGAACAAGTTTCCAAGACACAAACACAAAAACAAAGTCTAAAGCAGAATTCAGTGACACCTGGATTTGCCTTCCAGCACTAGGATTTGGTACCTATTAAACAGTTTAATGCATTTATTTATTTATTGTCAGCAGACTGTGCCCAGAGATATTTGAAAATTACTTTCATTTTATTTTCAGGCCATACTCTATTTTTAAAAACTCGATTTATTCATGCTTCTGTGCATGAAGACCTTGAGAGCCATTTCTTTCTGTGATATGTGTTTCGGTGCTATCAAGATATGTCATTATTAAATGCCCAAACTGTTTGACATACACTGTCAGTGGCCCTTAGGGACTTCTTATGTGTTACCAACAGACTCATCAATACCTTTGCTATACATAGTCTAAACTTGAATACTGAAAATGTTGATGTTATTCTGATCATTTTGATAGTCTACAAATGAAAAGTTTTCTTAGTAGAAGTAATTTTGAGCTTTCCAGTCCAAGCTTTTGAAAACATTGATAACTTCCATTACAGTCATCTTAAAATCTAAGTGTTGCCAGTATGCTGATTGTTTTTCATTAAGCATTGGTATCTGAGCTACAGTATAAATAGCAGGATAACAGCTATTATCTTCATGTTATAAGGAAGTCTAGCTCTGAACAGGAAATAGAAGCAATTCTGTGCAAACTGCTAGTGTGGAGATCTCTGTGATACTGATCTCTCACAACTATACCACAGCTAGTATCAGTATAAACAGACCTAATGTGTGCTCCTGCTTTAAGGTTATATTCTTTAGTGCTATTAGCCTGAGCACCCTATGCCCTTCTGACACTTCCAGATGCATTTTTTGTTCTCACAGCCTTTCATCCTCTGAAACTCTAGAAAGGGAGAAGAGCTATAAAACAGGCTTGAGAGATGACAGGAACCACTCAGGCAGAGAAATCTGCTGAGAAGGATCACTGCCATCTAGAGAGCAAACTGCCTGGCCTGCTGGACTAGCTCCTGCTTATTTTGGCTTCTGCTGCTACTGTGACAATAAAGGGTAAGGGAGGCAAGGAATCCATGACACCAAGCCCAAGGATCCTGAAAACTGGAAAGGAGGGACTGTTAAGGGCTTTTTCCTGGACACTCATTCCCTGCACAGAGATGCCATTTTCACCACAGACGTTGCCACGTTTCCTGGGTAGAATGTGACTTGGGCACAGTCAGAAGCAGTGCAGGTAACTACAGTATGGAAAGGAGACAATACCTTTTGAGAGATGTTAGAGGCTGAGCAAGGAAGAAAAAAGATTATGCCTGGACAGTGAGAGGAAATGCAGAAGTTCTGGAGCTGGAGGAACCTGCAGCAAGCATCTGAATTCTAAGGCGATTGTGACACTGTCATTTTTCAAGTTTGCTCCAGTGTGATCATCTGTTCTTTTATTTCTACTTAGTTGTGCTGTTCAGCCTTCTGATTTCTAAAACTTACTGTTATAGAAATGACACAGTGCCTTAATTCTTTTATGAAAAAAGTTTTGACTGGTACACAACTATAAAATGACACTGTTTGACCTTGGAGGTAGGCACATCACTCCTTTAAAAAATATTATCATTCCCATCTCCCACATTAAGAGAAGTTTGGTTAATGTCCAGTGACATTAGTGGGTTTCAGCAGCCATTTTTCTTTCCTGGAATATCAGGGGGCCAATTATCCACTGGCACGATTTCAACAAAGTCTAGCAGATGATTCCAACAGGAATTAAGCCATGGGCACCACAAGGCAAATTCCTTCCATCGCTGAGCCACAAAACAGGGTGCGCTGTTAACAGGGTGCGTTGTTAACACTGCTTCCCCAAAGTCCTATCCAAATAATTCCGGACTTAATGCAAACCAAAAACTATCCCAAAATAATCAGTTCTACAGCATTTAATCAGTTGAGAAATGAGCAGTTCATTTTCTTGGACTGATAAGATGCTCTGTGACTTTCTGTGTGTTCCTGTATGTATCAATTGTTAGCAAATATTGTGTGTTCTCCTTTAGCAACAAGGAATAATTACTGAACACTATTTTAAGTTTAAAAAATGAGAATTATCCCCTTCAGAAAATACATATGAAATACAACAAAAGACATGAAGAGAGAAGCTATGTTTGAAAACATCATTTTAAACATGCTAAAATTACTCTTGAGGTCTTCAAGTGAAAAAAATTACAAACCCAAGCAACAAAATAAATTTTAAAATACCCAAATCACAAAATCCCAACTCTCAAACAAACAAAAAAAAGAGCCTTATAAACAACAACCAGAAATTCAAAGCATGTTTAGTAGCATGGTCAACTATGATTGCTCTATATTGGACTCACAATGTAATTTACTCATAATTTATGAAGAAAAAGTATGCAAGTCACCTGTTCTCTGAAATGTGAGCAGCCCCGAGAGAAAGCTCACAGCTCTGCCAAAAATATAAACAGACTTTGAAAGCTGCTTGTTAAGAAAAGGGTGAAAGGACATTTGCAAATAAATCTTCATAGACAGACTTCTTCAGACAGCCACGTGCAACTGCTGTAACATATTTATAGAAAGTTGCTTCATGGTCACAGAAACACTAAGTATTTTAACCATTGGCAAAGCATTGCCCTGACATTTAAGCCAAATGAACTCTGACAAAGACGGAAGTACTCAGGCTTACACTCTTGCAGAACACTACCAGCTTGATTGATGTGTCAGAATTAAAATAAACCTAACAGGGGAATATAAAAGAATTTCTTTCTCCCTGTGTCCCCATGTCTCTCCCTACTGCCAACTATTTCTGCCAGAGACACCACTAAATCCTTTCTTTTGTCTTTGAGATATAGGAGACAAAAGAAAAAACATTAAAACATCCCTAGAAGAAAGGCATTGCAGTAGTCAGGAGAATAGGGCAAGATTTAGAAGACTGACGTTTGTAACTCAGTAGTCTACCATGGACATCTCGTGAGTTCCTCACAATACATCAGATGGCCATTTTCAAAAGGATATTTAAGTGCCTATCTCCCTGTGGAATCGATGGGATTCACACAGTAGGATCCCTTTGAGGAGCTATCTTGAGGATACACCTGGTGCAGGTAGCTGGGCTCACAAACTGCAGATTGGGCTGCAGATTGAAATGCAGATTGAGCTCCCAGTGGGAGCCTGAGACTGGAGGCCATGAACTGCCAACCCTTTGGAATAACGAAGGGAATGAAGATACATTTAACCACGTGAATGGACCCTGTGAGATACAGTAGGAGCTGGAAATTGTCATCGTTCTGAGAACAAAGTAGGTGAAGACCAGTGACACCAGTGAGTGTGGACATGGAGGGGGCAGGAGCCAAAGGTTTGGAGGAAGAGAGAGACTGAGCACAGAGAAACAATGAGGGCATAAAATCCTTGGGTTTCACTGGATTTGAAAAAGTGATTCTTTTTTTTCCCTCTTCATAAATTTGAAAAAGAAGCCAAAAATAATGAGCATTATCAGAATAAAGTAAAAAATACATAGAAACTCTTGTGATGGTATTCCTGCTTTCAAAAACCTAAGTAACTTCTAAGGCTACACTGGGGTTTTTTTTCACATACTGAATAATCCTAGTCTTGACCCATGACAAACTAAATTGACAAACTAAATTTTTTTCAACTCTTTCTGAAAGAGAGAAAAATAAGTTTTGTGAAAACTATTTTGCTTATTACCATTCCAGGTTCCTGTGGAGCTTGGATTTTCTTCTCCAAGTGAAAGAGTTATGGCTTCTCCAGTTCACCAGCCTTCTTAGATGTCCACAGTTTCATTTCTCTTTACCTGGAGCAGTGACTTCCTCTTCACATAGACTCAAACTAGCAGACAACCCCTTAGCACAAATGTAGAAAAGTGAGCTGGCAAACAAGTACCACTCCAAAATAACTCTAAAGATTACACTGGTAGTTGAAGGCACTTTCCATTGCCAGTATGCTTACATGTAACAAAGTGAAGCTGCAAAAGCTAGTGCTGCACTGAGAACTGCACCATTTTAACTCTGAGGGATAATTGTCCCAATCAAACAGTGGAATATGATAAAAAAAACTATTCATTGAGCCCCTTCAGATTGCTACTTCTCAGAAAGGGAATTTTCTCTGAAAAAATTTACTTTTCTTCTCACAGACACTCTTACCACTGAGCAATTAAACTCTCAACAGTCTTTTTTTTTCTACTGGTTTGTTCCTAAAATTGTACAAAGTCTTCCTCAGGAGGAGAGTGAACAAAAGAAATTTCAACCTGAAATTTATGTATATATAATTCTAATATATTACAAGCAGTACTCATCTTTAATAATCTTGGTATTATAGTACAACAATACAGCATGTTGCATTTTAATGCAAAGAAAGCAAAAAAAAAACCTATGAATAAATGTTGAAAAAAAATCTAATTGGCTTCTATTCAACTTTGAATTTAACCAATAATCTTGAATTCAGTCTTGCACTTACATTCAGTTATGACTATCAATGTTTGACATATTCAGTGCAGAACATGTGAGGAATATATTTTGTGTTCTCCTCTCTTTTCATCTTATATCATCATCTCTTGTATTTCAATACAAAATAGCACATGTGTTTAGTCCCTTGAGGAATTGGAGAGGCTGAACAAACATTCCACATCCTCTTGGCTGTTTCTATCCAAGCTTTGCTAATGATGACAAACCCTTTGAAGTTACTACAGCTCTGGAAGAGAGACAGACGGTCTTGATAGAAATGCCAGCATTTCAGAAAAAAAAAAAAAAGAAAAAGAAATTTTTTTTTTCCTTGATTGGAGCCAAATTACAAAACAAATTCCTGATTTAAATCTGCTGGTTATTCTCCAGTACCTCAAACACCAACACCAAGTTTTTATTACGGACAACCCTGGGCACTACTGCAGTGCTAGTAAAGCTCAGGTTGAAATTTCAAGAATTCTGGGATGTACTGGATGAGACTCTATGCCAGTAGAAATGAACACTCACTTAAAATCCTCGTGGAAAAATGCAAAATTAAATTTTATAAAACTCTCTGCACATTTTTGATATGTAGATACAATAAATAATAACTTATCGGCAGCAGTCATCTATTCCACTCTGCCAATTTAAGATTTGTGCTTTAATATCTTTTGCAGTTTTATCTAATCCCTATTTAATCTAAATATTTTCCATCAATTTCCTCTAGTACTATCACAGAACTAAATATATTTCAGTCCCTCTAAACTTTATCGGAAGTCCACATTATCTGCACATCTGAAACATTCATGTCTGAAAATTTAATCTTAAAGGCTCTTCTGAACTTTTTTCAAACTTTAGCTGCTCAGATAAAATTATTGTTAGAATTTTATTTCCTTCCTTCACCTTTTTGCATTATTCTGCTTGGACAGGATACAAAACTCAAAGCCAGTAGTCAATTCCACAAGTACAGCAGCAGGCTCTGCAGGGACACAGACTACTCAAAGCACAACTCCTGCATGCTCCATAGACACTGACTGACGCAAGACAATCTCTCAACACTTTTTGGAAACAGTTTTTGTTCTACAAGAATGCTGATTGATCAGGAGGCACCTATATCAAAGGCTGCACTGCTGCAATTCATATTCACGGTGTACCACACTGTTGTGTTGTGTGGGATGAAAGTACTGTGAAAAAGGTGCACACAAAACTGAAGTAGAAGAGTCTGAACAGAAAAAGCAATCCTGAAGTAAACCACTAGAAGACATAAAAAGAAACTAAAAATTCTAGGCCAAAATTGGTAACATTTTTCTGCCACTAAAGAAACTATGATGTTAGAAATATACTAGCTTAAGGATGGGGTTACATACAGTGTCATGCACATAAGAATACAAATGTTTATTCTTAAAATCAGGACAAGTTCAGCTTGGTTGCACTGAGCTATATGCAGAAAGGTTTTTCCCTCTTTTCTACAGTACTAGGAGCACAAGAGCATCAATGTACACAGGAAAATAACAGGAGACCTCTCACCTTTATTCTGTTCCCCTACTGCTCTCCCTCACCCTCCCCAAAGCCCGATGGCATTGCATGGGGAGTCCCCTTGCAAGTGAACAATCCACTCTCTGCATGGACTGTGGAAGGCACCATGGGTTGGGATGCAGCTCTGCACACCCTCTTACTCTGCTCCACAGCCAGCAATCACACACACAGTAATAATCCTGAGCTCTTCCATCTCACAACTTCAGCACCTTTGGTGCAGCTGTGCCTTCCCTATGCAGTGCAAATACTTCCCAGCCTCTGCAGAGAAACAGGGCTTAAATGGTTTGAGGACAAAATTGCTTCCTTATATTCTGCACTGAGTCCTGCTAGGCTGAGTTGTGAGGAAGTAAGAGAGATTTCAAACTCCTGCTGTCAGAAACATTCTCTTTTGATGGATAAATAAGATTCCAGAGTCAATCTGGCACCTCTTGCCAGCATGGAGTTTATTTTTTAGGACAGTTGTAACAAATGTAATGTAATAAGGTACTAAATCAATCATCCATATTTTTGGCTCCTGTTGTTCACATGCTAAGCTGTTATAAGATAGCCAGTTATATAACTACAATTTTAACCCTTAAACTCCAAATGAGAGCAACAAAATAGACACATGAATAATCAGGCCTGAAGTACAGTGTCTTATGCTATACTGCCAGTCTAATTCTACAAATTACATTTTTTTCTCATGTTTCTTGCCAAGTGGAAAACATTACCCATGGGAAATAACTTAATCAACTTCCTTTCAAAATTCTTTATATTTTTTTTAAACCCCTCAATTATTTTGTATTGGATCTTAACATTTTTGATCCCCTTCCTGCCTGTTTCTCTTACTTCTACATCAAAAAGCAGAATTATCATGCTTTAAAGAAAATGCAGGGATGTAAGACAGAGAAGAACATTGAGAAACAAAAATGAAAGAGGTTAACAACTCCAAGATATTATGCCTCCCTTTTTTTAAGACTATTGAAGTTTACTAATAGAGGCTGACATCCTATTAATAGCGTGGGTAATAGAAGCTAGGAACAGAGACCAATAGTAGCATCCAAACCTGGAGATCAGTAGAGACCAGTAATGAACCCAACTGTGCCTGGAGCCTCCACAGCTGCACCCATCTCCCATGGAAGAGCAGCAGCTCCCAGCAACTTCCTGTGGTTTCTTCACCATTAATGTGTGGGAAGGAATACTGAAGCATCCAGGACTTTTGACCACTTCTACAAACACACAGAAATGCAGCACAAGGTGCTATTAACATGAAAATGTTCTCTGTTCAACCTGTTCTGATTACTGCTGGTACCTTCCACTTGCTCCTCAACTAAAATCGGCCGTAAATCAACCCCTACCTTATCAACTGCAGGCTGAAATTGCAACAAAAATTACAGAGGTCAGCAGAAGGGTATCTGGTGCCTAGTGAAGCCCATTATGTCTTCCTCATTACATCTTTAATTTCTTTTGTTGTCATAACAGCTGGAAACCCTTGGCATCAACAACCTCCTTAATATATTTACACTGCAAATTGACCACAGCGAAATGTAATTTGTTTCTCAGAAGCCAACACAATGAATTGAGCCCATAAATAATAAATTTCATTTCTACTGTAAGCTCACAGACAGAACAAAATCTACTATGATACATGTTCATGTCAGTTAAAGGTAAGAACTAGATGTGATTTGATCTTGGTGCTGTCATCAAGTTTGGAATTTAAAAATGCCTGAACTATATTGCTAAGCGTGTTAATTTAAAATACTTTCTAGTCAAATGGGAAAACCAGAGAGAGTTTAGTTCCTTTTTAAATACAAGCACTGCTTATCCTGCTACTCTGAAGGAGGCAAAAGCCCTGTGGAAAAACAACAAAATGCAGGCTTGTGAAATTAAGAGTTAGTGTCATACAATTCATTTCAATGAGGCACAAGTTACAAGCTGTCAACAGCTGGGTTTTATGAACTTCTAAGGTTGACCTAGGAGCTCATACTTACTACAAATCTACATTTTTACTGCATGTCAAATGGCTGCATTGACTTGCTTCCTGCACGTCATGCATACACTTGCATTTGGATTCTTTTATTAAATCTGTGTACTTTTTTTTACCTAAAACTGTTGTAAAAGTGATCTATTACTATTGTCACAGCACTGGTTCTAAGTGCTTTATTTTCTCTGCTTTATTACTGGCAGCCTCCCCTTCTAAAAAAATCCCCAAAATTCATGCAAATTGAGGCATATATAAGTGATGATTTTGAAGACATTTTTAGAAGAGAACAATTCCCATGGTTTTGTATTGGTTAACTCTGTGTTTACTGATTGACTTCAAAGTTTTTATATCATTAGTAAACTGAAATTAGTGTTCATGGACAGGCATGCATTGAGTTAAAAAGGAACACTAGAATCAAATGAAAAATTGGACTTTGTAGAATTTATGTCTGACTTAAACTGATTATTATTTCCGGTATTAAATTTAAATGGAGAGCCAGTTACACTCTGACATGTTACTATAAGCAATGAAAGCAGCTCCAAACTAAAAATCTTATGTATAAGAGTTAAATAGGAAAAAATCTATATAAATTCATAATTCATTCAAGTCAATATGAGAAACAAACACTGAGACACCTACTTTTAGGGTATTAGGCTCTCCATTTAAGAGAAGATTACCTTATCACAAGATTAAAGGAGATGAACAGTTTCTGTTTACAGACAAAAACAGAGGGATTTTTTCCACTATAAATGATTTTCATATATCAAATATTTGATTACAACTGTTCTTTCTAGATGTATTCTGCTTGGCAAAAGATAATGCAAAGACTGTGCAACAGAGTCAAATAAATCAGAGAGAACAAAGTATAATAAAAAATACACCAGCAACTATATACATGAAAAACAGTCAAGTAATATTTTGGTTTCATCCTCTAAGAAAAAAAGTTGCAATAAACAACAACCTCTTCTCCTGTATCCAGGTTAGCTTGAGATTTGGGGGTTGTTATGCCTGTTCTCTGGAGTCTTTCAAGAAAGACTAAACTGCTATGGACATACCCAAATCAATTCAAGTATCCAGTTAGAGAAAAATGCAATTTTTTGTCCTCTTTATCACTTCAGCTGTTGGACTCACCACTGGGTGATGGCAGAAGCTCTGAACTCACAGCAAATTGCACTTCACTGGCAGTCCCATGGCTTTATATCTGCCAGCCCATAGAGCCATCTGCCAGCCATTTCATTGCTGTTGCCATGAAATCCCAGGGCTCTGCAGGACCCCCTACACTAATGAGGAACCTGGGAACACTTAAGAAAAATTCTCCCAAATATGTTCCTTAGTTTTTGGTTGTTTTTTTGGGGTGTATTTTTTTTTTTTTTTTTTTTTTTTTGGTTATTTTAGAGGAAAAAAAAATGACATTGTCCCAAAGCTAATACCCAGCAGTTATCTCAGATAAGCATCCCAGCACTTCAAACACCACAGAACAGGAGCAGGGGCACAGCAGTACCACTGCAATGGGTGCAGAGTAAAATCAGGTGGCAGAGCAAAAAGCAGACCACAGATACAACTAACAAAGTACTGAACTAGAGATCTGATGATGCCAAATAGACTAGAACTGGATCAAACAATAAATTAAATTCATGGCACATACAAGAATAGACAAATTCAAGAGGGAGCATCTACAGCATTCCATAATCATACTGAATCAAGATAGTAATAGCATAAATCATAATACAGGACTACAGGTAAACTCAGAGTGCTTTGTGATGACTGACAATTTGACTTCCTTTCACTTTCTAGCAGAAGGGAAATGCAAAGTTATTCAACCTGAATGCAAAGGGCCGTTTATGCCTAGCATAAACATGTAATGATTCCTTGAATTTAAGAAATTTAACAGGGGGAGAATGATAAAACCCATACCAAACTGTTTTATAGAACTTTTGTGGGAAAACATTCTCTCAATAACTTTATAAGAGTACAAAAGAAGGGAAAGTTCCACATATCTGTCAGTTGTACTAAAAAATCCCTAAGCTTAATTAAATGCTTAATTCAGATAAGATCTAATACTACATGTCAACTGTAGATGTGCAGAAAGCACTCTTAAAGACTCCTCTAAATATGGAATCTACGTGATTAACATAGAAATGGAGCTTTACTGCACATAAATATATTTTGGAATATTAAAGCAGGAATTAGGAGTGTCATATAGGACAGGAAAGAGCAAATAAGTTGAAGGATTATTGAACGCTAATTTAATTTTCCAGTAATACAGAGTCCATTATATAGTCACTATCAGTGGTATAAGGTCTAAATTATATTACACTAGGAAAGCATCTTCTGAATTCAGACTAGGGAACTGAAAGATTTAAACAGTAAGAAACTTACCCACTTAATCAAAGCCTCTTTGTCAGACACTCAAAAGTGGTCCGAATCTGGTGTTAATATTGAAGGTCAAGAAATCAAATTATATTATTTTTCAAAGCTGCAAAGAATTTATACAGCTACCCCAAAACCCAATGAGATCAAAGAGATTGGAATATGTAAAATAGCACAGTCTAGAAACGAGTGTAGGAACTCAAACATGAATAACTAAAGTGAAATTTTGCTTTATGGAGACATGATTACATCCCTAGGGTATTGTTTGTCTTGTTTTCACTTCCATCAAAACTGTTATCACTCCATTGTGCTGGTTTAGACTGGGATAGGGTTAATGTTCTTCATGGTGAGTAGTAGGAGGCTGTGTTTCAGATTTGTGCTGAACACAGGGTTGATAAGGTAGAGATGTTTTTGTTATTGTTCAACAAGGCTCATGCAGAGCCAAGGCCTTTTCTGCTTTTTGTATTGCCATGCTGGGAAGGAGACTGGGAGTGAACTTATAAGGGGAAACACCAGGGACAGGTGATCCCAACTGACCAAAGGGACATTTCCAACCATGCAGCCTCATGCTCAGTCTGTAAAGTGGGGGGATGTTTGGAGTGATGCCATTTGTCTCCCCAGGCCACCATTACATGTGATGGAACCCTGCTCTCCTGGAGATGGCTGAAAATCTCCTTTCCCATGTTCCCATGGGAATCAGTGAACTAATTCCTTGCTTTGCTTAATGTAGAGATTTTGTTTTCTCTATTAAAATGTCTTTATCTCAGCTCCTGAGTTTCCCAGCTTTTACCTTTCCAATTCTCTCCCGGATCCCACTGGTGGGGGAGAGAGTGAGCTGCTGCATGTTATTTGGATGCTGGCTAGGGTTAAACCATGACCCTCATTTAGCTGGAGGAAATTAGTGATTTCATTACATAGAATAACTGATTAGATGTGCTAACTGAATCCAGAAATTATTCTACCACAAACTCATAACTTTAGCCAGGTTGCAATGAGGGTATAAAAAGTAGACCACGATCATTAGTGTGACATAAAACTGTTTTATAGCAATATGAAATGTTTCCAGTTTAAACAGCTGGAAGTATAAGCATAAACTCCTTGATATCTATGCAACGTCATTCAGGGACTTTGAAACTATATAAATTCAAAAAGGGAAAAAAAATGTTTCTAAAACAGGAACTGAAGTACTGATTTTTATAGCAGCTATCCCACAGTCAGCAGGACAGTCAGCATTTGATACTAATTTTAAAAATACAAATTGCATTCTGGATTGTAGAAGGATCTTGATGGGAGGCAAAGACGTGACCTTCCGCATAACATCCTTTTTGAAAACATAACTGCTTCCACAGACATAGTGTGAAGTGCTGCTTGTCATGATCTTGGTTTCAACACCATGCCATAAATTCCCCATGTCCCATTAGGGACACTCACTCCATTTTCTTTTAACCAGAATGAAGCACTTATTACATTAAATCCTTTCATGTTTAAAACTAAAATAAACACAAAATATCCTTCCCATTTTATTTTTTCCTCTCCGGCAACTCCTCCTTAGCCACATGGCTCTGCATATGAACCTTTGTCAATGGGCTGCTTTGAAGATGCATTCTGGATGGCACACTCAACAAAGCAATCCATGATAAGTATTAGAGACACATTGAGGAGCTCACCCTACTTCACTTCCCTTCCCATAATTACTGACATGCTGGAACTGACAGCTTCTTATACCCTTCTAATCTACTTTCTTAATATGTGCTAAGCAGAGACACAAAACTTTCTTTTTCTTTTTTTTTTTTTTCAGTTGTAAATTGTGGAATTTCAGCCACTTCTTTCCTTTTAAGAGAGTTCTTTGTATGCCCAAATTTCACAAAGAATAAGGCATCAAATTTAGAAGAACAGCTGAAAATGTCTTGTCTGATTTACTGAAATTGCCACTGAAACTCATCAACATTCTAGAGAACACTGTATTTTAATTTAAAAAGCCCTGCAGCAGCACTAACAAAACATCTCTAGGGTATGTATCCCTCCTCAGTTGAGCTATATGACAGGTTATACAGAAATCTAGCTCGTACAGCAAGACAGTCATGGTCAGCTGTTCCTCCATATTCCCAATGTAATAACAGTCCACAGAAATCAAAAGAAAAATGGACATGTGGAATCCATTTGGAGGGAACAAAATCAGAAAAAAAAAAAAACAAACACAAAATAAGAGAAAACTCACCCCTCCAACCCTCACCAATCAATACCTAGAACTAAGAAAGAAGAAACAGAAAGTTCAAATCTACAAGAAGATGACTGAACCTGTGTGGGGGAAAGCTGGAAGCAGCCTCATACCCTCCTGGTGTGGGGGGACACAGCTGTGAGACACAAACTGTGCTGCTTTTCAATGCTGCCATCTTGCTCTGATCACTCCATATGGGATTATAAAATTTCAGTTTCAAAATAATGCATGAAACTCGTCTGATTGGCATATTTTGGATACCTTTTAAAGATACTGTGAATTCCTAGTTCTTGGGGTAAGAAAAACAGCTTTAGAAAAATACATTTCCTTCTTGCAGTTAATACAAATTAGCTATTTTACCAAAAGAAATACCAAAATAATATCCCATTACAATGATAGGCAGTAACATAATATTTCAGATTTTTCAGGCAATTACCTTAAATACTTCCTGCTTTTCTCCAATTATTAAAAACACATGGAGAAAATTAACTGTCTGGAACAGAGCAAGAGTGGCACTATGCACAACAAACACAGACATTGTTTCACCTCTTGAGAGATAATAATGTGATTATTGGGCTTTTGTGGCAGTTTACTATGTCTGCCAAAGGACTGAGAGTCTGAGGTTAAGGATCAGACAATTTTATGACATTAAGCTAATAGGAGTAATAACACAATTTCCAGTGTTTTTACACAGATCTCTGTTTCATACTACAGAGTACAGCAGAACAGGTAGCATTACAGCTCTAATAGGATTCATAAAATCATATTAATAAATGTTACCCAAAACAGGAGGGTTAAATTCTGCAACCATTCAGTATCTGCACCACCTTCCTAATGGAATCATGAATTTTCTTTCAGACAGTAAGAGTGCCAATCTATCTTAAAATTTTGAAAAGCCATTTCTGCTCCCCAGTGATAAAATGGCTATTGAAACAGTTGGGTTGGTGTGTAAATAACACTCTGATGTTAGATATACTCCCTGCTCTTGAAAACATGGAAGCCCTTTAAGCTTCAGTACTTTAACATATTCTCTGGAGGGCTAATATAGGAAATCACCAGGAAAAAAATATCTGGGTACTGGCTTCAATTGCACCCCAGCAGAACTTTTTAAAGCTCCTCAGTATGGAAACTAATTGTGCTTGGCACTGCTCTGGGAGCACCTTGGGGGTTGGGGACATAATACTATGATTAATTTGCCTGGAAACTAATTCTACAGGTGCTGCTATAATTTAAACTTACAGTGTCTGAATTTTAGATTTTGATTTTAAGACTGCTTTGATTCGGAAAGAATAAGGAACAGTGGAAATCACTATTTTATTCTGCCAGTCAATGAATCAATGAAAAAAAAAAGTGGGGTGGATGGGGAGCATTAATGTATTCATTTCACTTTCACTCCCATAAAGGTATACCACCCCAAATTTGACATGGTAAGATAAACTATTTATATTTATGTTCCTAAATATTTTCAGTGTCCAGCAATACAAAAAAAGGCAATAATAAACCTGTATAATCATCTGGTTTTAAATTTTGCAAAGTGTGTCTTAGCATAAAATTACTGCGAAGTCTCTGCATACTTTCACTTTTTCATATTGCTCAAGAAATAAGTCACCTCCCTTGGTTTTGGATTTTAATAACATAGGACACTTAGTAGATTCATCTTCATTTATGTCTGTAAAGCTATGTTGCTTCTCTCAGCCTTCTCCACATCTGTGCACAAGCAGCAGTGCCCTCACATGGACATGAAACACCTAACAGTAGTGATTCATGGCCAAAGCTTCCTCTCAGAAATTTCAGTTAGGCTAATGCCTCCAAAGAAAACTTAAAATGTAATTTAGGCTAGAACATAACAAAGTTACAATTTAATAAAAACTTGCATGCTTAAAGTAGAAGACAAAGGCTGGTTTCGCCTCCCTAAACTGCTTATGTTGCACCTGACATGAACCACCAGGATATCAACAGAACAGAGTCACCTTTTATAAACATTAAAGTGTTTCATTCCAGTTTGGCAATAATGCAATAACAGTTGTTTAGGAGTTCAGAATTTGAAAGCACTAATTTTCTACAAAAAACTCACGTTAGTTAGTTTAAAGATATTAAAGCACTTGACAAAAAAAAAAGGGAGAGCACTAACATCATTGTATGCTGAAAATCAAACAAAATGCTTTACGAACCAACTATTATAGTTGTTGAGATAAGTAATGAGCCCTCAGTAGAAGTGCAAATGGTAAAACGGTTTTCTGTAATTTATACTTTTTCCTGTGATCTGCATTATTATAAGAACATGAACAACTGGGCAGCCCTGCAGGTACAAAAAAGGCGATCTGCTGTTCGATAGAAAGTCAATTATTTGGATCATATTTTCAATGCAGTACATTTAAAGCACCTCTCATTATACTCAGATCTGGAAATATTTTTAAGAAATTTTTTGGAAACTGAAAGTTTCCGATATGATATAGGAAATGCATCTAATTACTCCACTGGTTAAAGAGAGCATCTGGGACTTGGGTGACTAAATTTAAGCCATTTGAGGGGCCTTTAAAAGGACGAACAGCTGCAAAGGTACAGGATATTTTGATCACAGCATAGGCTGTTCTTGGGGAGTAGCACATGCAAATTCTGGTACAGTTACTCAATGTGCTAATTTCCATTTTGTGTTTTGGCATAGAGCCACACATATACACAGAAATATTCTATTTATACCTGTATGTGTGTGCATTTGTGTGCACACATGCATATAATGTGTGAAGTACGTAACATTTGGCAAAATTTTTCAGAACAAGGAGCACAATACTCGCAGTTTGAATCAGAAAGTCAATTGTCTTCAATTCCAGACTCAATCAAAAACAGGGCAAGTAAATCTCACCTTTAAATTTGTTTATTTATGGAGACTGATTTTATGTTTCCTTCCAACTTATATTTTGAAAACTAATCACTCTTAGGGAAACTTAATTATGACTTTCTAATAAAAAGTTCATATTAAAAAGTGTAACAATTTTAAGCACTACTATTCTAAGGAAAAGAACTTTAATTCTAGTAAAAATTTACTGTCTCAGTTTGGGAAAATTACAACTAATGCTCAGGCATTATTATTTTCTTTTTATGCTGATTCTCTTTTCTACATTAAAATGCAAAATGTCTACAGCAGGTGTTAATTATAAAAATAAGTTAAATGTAATAAAGAAGTAAAATTAATATTTTCATTCCATTCTATATTCAGGAGCCAAAACAAGATTCACTAATTGCAATTAAAAGATTTCTCTCTCCTTTGCATGGAAATGAACCATTCTTGAAAACAGACTCAGGGAAGGGGGCAAAAGTTCAGATAAGAAAAGTATACTTAGAGTAGCCAAGTTAAGTAGAAGTATATCTAATTAATTGGAAAAAATATTAAGACAATTCTCTGCCATATACACACTTGAAAGGCAAAACACTACACAGTTTTCCTTTTCATCTATCAAAAATATAAGAAGTTCATATGAAATTATGGAAAGTACTGTAGGTTTAACTAATTTCCACATGCAAAAAACCTAAATATGCAGTATCTACATGAGTTTTCATTCTTGTGATCTGAGGTTCTTCAAACCACTTTAAGGAACTCCCAATGAACTGCAATGGGAACCTTATTAGATTTGAAAGATTACAAATTATGGGCAAATAGCTAGAAAATTATGAAAGAGAAAGAGTAAAGAATGTTTTACAGCCCAAGGAGGCATTGATTCTGCTCTTTAAAGTATCTTCCACTTAGAGCATCTACTCAGATCTGGAACTCACAAAAAAAAAATCAGATTTTTGGCATGGGACAAGAGATGGAAACCTGTGGCACATATTGGAGCTCATCTGGTTCTCCATAAGACATTAATTCCTAAGGAAAACATTTCCCACAAGCAGACAGGAAACCACATCAGACATCAAATGTCTTATAAGTGACATGGGGGTTCATTTTGTGGGAACAGAGCACTGAAGATATTACTCACCCTAGCATCTGCATCTAATTAATTTTGGATTTGAAGTTAAAGAGAACAGCAACATTTATGTCAAATGCTGGTCAGTCTGAACTTATTAAGCGTGAAACTTAGTTGAGAAAGAGAAAATGGACTTGGATTTTAGGTCATGAAAAAATTATATCCAGTAGACTCATCAGGACTCTGCAAACAATTTCTAAGACTCTTCAGATTTAGCAGGCTCCCCTAATGTCCCCATGATATAACTTAAAACTGTATTTCTCAGAAGAACATATTCTCACTAGATAAACATTTCTATCCCCCACTGGAAGCAATCAAGGTAAATGTTATGCTGTGGCATAAAAAATAACTTTGAAAACACCTTCAAGTATACAGAGCAAGTGATACTCCAGCAAAACCTTTCAAGTATTCCATGGAAAGACAGTATCAAGTGACGTCTCATAAACCATGACCTAGACTTCACATGCTCCTCATATTGAAGATGTTCTGAAAAACAAACCAGGCAAGGCAGTTCATCATGGAGCTCCTCTTAGCTTTCAAAATCAGAGATCAATTCTTTAGCCTGATCCCATTTCTGTAGTATATATAATAAGAATCACTGCAATAGATGAAGAAATAATCTGGAAATGTTGCAGGTAACTAGTTTAAATTCCCCAAATAAGGGGGTTTAAATGTTGGGGGTTTTTTTGGTTTTTTGGGTGGGGGGTTTTTTGGGTGTTTTTTTTTAAACTATGTGCTGTCTCTGGGAATTTTGACATTCACAATTCTGTTAGCTATACACAAAAAAGTAGCTCTTAAATGCCTACTCTTGAGAGGCAGTTTCCAAATGTACTAAATTGGGAAAACACAGCTTAGCAAAAACATAAGTATAGGTTTGATTTCAGAAAAGCCTTTTCTTAAAACAGCAACAATAAAAGAATATTAACAAGAGAGCATAGGAATTTAGCAGGAATAACAAACTATAAAATATGAATGGACCTTGTTACAAGATTAAAGTACGTTCAAGACAGAAATCATCTGTATCTATGCATCCATTTCTTCAACTCCTGGAGCAGAGATATCTCTTGGTGACCAAAATAAAGCTCTTAAACTGCAATATTTATTCTTACATCATCTTTGAAACTTGGAGAGGCAAATATTAATGCCGTATTCCAAAAAAGCAGTCTTTGAATGAAACCACAAGGGGCAGATCTTTCTGGAACAGTGCAAAAATGGGCAGGACTTCCATGAACCCATCCACTCACTGCTGCTGTTAGAGATCCCTGGTGGCAGGAGAAGATGGCAATCTCTGCCAAGGAAGGTTATTAGATTCCTCTGTAATCAGGAGTAATGCTGGCCTGGAAGTATTACCATATGGGTCAGCAAAGATTGTCTTTGGAGGGGCTTAACAGTTCTGCTACATAAGCCAAAGCCAGCCAAGACAGCATTTTCAAGCTGTTATCTTTTACTCCAGAAATGCATCTCCTCTTCTACTATTAGCCTTTCAAATAATGTTTCAGCAAAAAAGACTTGTTCTCTCTGGTTTTTCATGGATTATTTGGCTTTAGATGATGTGAAAACAGACAGCTTTCTCCTCAAAGCAACATAATGCTAAGTTTTAGACTATCAAGCTTCTTTTGAGTCTTTCAAACAATAGGACTAGAAAGTAGAACTGTTAAGCACTCCATCTGCCAAAAAAAGCTAGACTTGTATTTCATTTTAATGTAGTCTGGCTGGTGCCTTAATATAATGTATCTGTAAATCCCCAAGAAATTCAGGTCAGGCTAGAAGAAGCACTACAAGTTAGCATCTAATATAAGCAATGCTGCAAAGTCACATTTAGAAAAACAATCATCCCTTGCTTCAGTGCTGATGTTTACTAGCAATAGCTGGGAATATTATGGTAAGAAAAGTGGCAATACCTGATGGTATATTCAACAAGGTATCCTGCCACAATACTTGCTTGGCTTTCAGAGATACAAGATCTCCTGTGGTGAAAACAGACAACACAACTTGAAAGGAAGAATTTGCATTCTTTTGTCTTTTGGGTAGCAGTAAAAATATAATAAAAAAGTACTAAATTCAGAAGCTTTATTACCAATAATATTGAGAAAGGAACCAGGGGGGTTTCCTCAGCTGAAGCAGTACAATGCCTATGAGAATAATGGCTGTAACCTAAGAAGCTGGGCTATAAAACAGCATTATCTTCTTCCCCATACTCTGTCAGTAGTGCTGCCATTTAAACCAGCTACTTAACCAGAATGCAGTCAGGGGATTAATTTTGAAACTCAGAAACATCACAGATAAGTCCTGGTTTTTTTGCATTTGTAAAGCCATATCCCTAGGACTGACTGATATAATTAATTTTACCCAGTCAGCACACTGAAGGTAGTGGAAGAAAAACCTATATTCTGGTCTCAAAACAGAATCTCCATTTAAAGCATCATATGCTCTAAAGAGAGTTTGTCTCCAAACATGATTTTTTTCTTAGATCAGTGTAGAAGACACACAGTCCTGTTCAAACACATTAGATGTAAACCCTGTTGGTGAAGTGGTCTTCCCACATTTCTTGCCTTTCCAGAAGAAGACTTTACAAACCATGAACTATTTAGAAATTCCTAATGCCAAAAGAAAAACACTAGAACATCAAGGAATATGTTATCAATAGCCTGACAAAGTGGTGAGACACAAAGGAAGAAGGATCAGTATAACCCTAATGGCAGAAATGCAAAACCTCCTTACAGAGAAAAGAAATGATGGTTTTCACTTTATTTCCTATTGCTAAGTGCTTTAATTACAATCAATTTAGCTTGTAACATCAAGAACTAATTTAACTAGCACAATCATCACTAAATTATGAAGGCATTCAATTGAAAATGTTCTATTATTCCTCACCACAGTATAAATGGGAAATAGACTGATTAAACTACCTAATAATATTAGATGAACATAAAGAATTAAAAAACATCTTTGTCACTTGCTCGTAATCTTAACTAAGCACTTGTACATCTACTAGAGCATGGGAATCCTGTTTCAGTCCAAGAGCAATGACTCTTGTGGAAGAAAAGTTGCTGCTGAAAAGATTCAAACTTCCAGACTTCTCCGTTTCTTATATAATGTCATTATGAAGACTACAACAAAACCTATTTTGTCTCCTGGGGACTCCTACCTCTAATTAAAAGAGTTAGAATTTAAATCACTGTACTACCACAAATGTCTAGAAAAGCAATCACTTCAAAGAAAACTACCAAAAGTCATTCTAGAATGCAAAAATGGGCAAATATATTCTATTGTTCTGAACACATATAATACCTGTATTTTCAGTCAACTGTTTTTAAAGTGGTCACTGACTTTTTCCTGCATATCCAAGGTTTTAACATTAACTGAAGATATTTCCTGCAGAACAGAAAAGAAATGCACATCAGGTAAAATATTTCTCTATGGGTGTGCAAATGTAGCAATAATCTTTAATCATTAAAACCTGTATACCTCTAAAGTTTGTTCAATCTTTTAATTAATTAGAAAGTATTTCTATTACCTAAATACACATCATACATCCAACGGTAATCAAGGAGAAAGCACACTATATGTCTGTTGAGGAAATTGCTAAAATGCAAGTTTATTTTTAAATCTCTCAATAAATATAGGCTGAGTACAACTTTTACAGTAAATAATTTCCTTTATTTGCCAGAAAAACACACATACATAATTAAAGTAAAAATAGAGAGCTTTTATAGTAACACTCAAACTTCTGGTAAGCTCTTGACAAAAATACCACTAAAATAAGCTGTGTTGATGTTGATTTTAAATTGCTGACATAGAATGTACACTAAGTACTTTTTCTTGAAATTTAAATACTTCACTGGATATTTACAAAGGACTTTCTTTAAATTCATGACTGACATTTTCCGATAGTCAAATACTACCTAAAAGAAGAAAAAAGGAAATGTTACTGTAAAATAAATAGAAAGGAAGTAAATCAAGAAGAGTTCTGCTCAAACAGCTGTTACCAAAAGCTTGTGGAAATACACACACTGAAAAACTATATTAATAGCAGCTGCAGATGGTTTTAAAATCCATCCATCCATTAGAGCTAAATGGGCTATGCAGAACTGGCAGTAACAACAAACAGCAGAAAGTCACACCAGTGACAGAAGACCCCATGAAGCAGCAGCAGCAGCTCCTCAGAGAACAAAGCCCTGAATGGCTGATGGGAGTGAGTGGAATCACAGCTCCTTGGCATGAGCCTGAGTATTTGACCATGATTCTTTGGCATGTACACTTCAGCCTCAGATGAGTTCAGCTATATTTCAGAGGAGTAAAATAATTTATGAATATGGCTGGTATTGAAAACTTGTAGCTTCCAGTTCATAACCCTGTCTTTACATCCCATAAATTGAACATTATAAGAAATGATGTAGCTACAAATTTCCATTTCTGTTCTCTGTGGAATTACTTGTAATTTTATGTTATTATACTTTTCACAATGTACATAGCATAAAATAACATTTATGTCATATTCTGATGTCCTAAGATGAGTAAAATGTTTAAATTTTACCACATTAAAAAAAAAAATCCTTAACTATGGTTTTAAGAGGTACATGTGTTTGTTTTGTTGGTTGTGATTTGGGTTTCTTTGTTTGGGTTGCTGTTGGTGGTGGTGGTTTTGTCATTGTATTAAGAATAAGAAAATCTTCAAACTAAAACTCACAGAAAAATTAGCTTAAAGCAGACATGCAGGTATTCTAACAAACCATTCCTGTGTCAAGGTTTGGGAAAAGAAAGATAGTTGACTATTCCATTTGCAGTCCTAGAAACATATCAATATAACCATAGTTCTCTTCAGAATTTTATGACAGAAGATCTGCTAAGAACACAAAGCTTAATACATACTACAAGCCAAACAGTCATAAATTATTACCAAATGAAACGTATTAAAGGATAAAAGTCCCTGAACAAAACCAAGTTTCACACCACTGCTTTTCAAAAGTCTTAATTGAATATATAATTGATTCTCATTAGGGAGCTGGATAAAGGAAGAGAAGCACCACAGTTTTTGATGAATATACTTAGACTGCTGAAAATGAAAAAGTAAATTACCTGTCAGATTTGGAGTGTAAATGTCAGAGAGGCAAACCACAACAACTGAAACCTGAGTCATGTATCCTTCACTCTAGTTCTGGTTGCCAGAAACTCATTGCAAGATTTTGAGCGAGTCAGGACACATGAATGTTTCATATTCCACACCTGCATTTGGGCTGGCTGAGAAATTTTATTTAGTAACTAATTTCCCCATTGGTATTGCAAGTAGGCGAAAATGTCTGCTGGACTACTGGATAATTTGCCAGATGAGAGGCTGATATAAACTATTTCTTACAGCAGAGCACTGAGTACCTGCAGTCCCTACTGCCACAGTGATCTCCCATAAATCAGAATAAACAGTTCAGAAGTAAACAACTTAAGATGTACTAAAGGTTTTAAGTGGTTTCACTGTAATCATTGGTGTATTAGAAATGTCAAAGCAGCCATAAATTCATGATAATTAGCCATGAAAACCAGGCTAATTTAAATGCAGTTATTAAATGTTGGGAAAATTAAATAAACTTAAATGCTAAATATTAAAACCTAGGTCTCTAATTTAGAAACAGAAATTTGGGCTTCAGTCTTTAAGCTTTGCAGTAGGACATACAGAAATCAGGTTTTGTGAAGGTTTCAATTCCTGAAGAGCATGGCTCTATCTTGCTTCCTTGAATTTACATTGAAGGAAAAAAAAAATAAATAAAGGAATGGCTGTAACATCCAGAGTCCTAAGATATTAAGACTAAATTCAATAAGCTGCAAAGGAGAATTATCTGGGCTCTAGTCCACCTCATTTCTAAATGGGCCACTCATCAGCATAAACCTCTATGACTTGGAAGTTAAATGCTAGTTTAAACAAGTTTCTTTCACAGACAATTTCTATTTACTGCTATGAATAATTCTATTAAGAAATGTTATTGCTAAGAAGCAGACAATCCATCAGCAACATGCAGCATTTTACAGCAAACAAGAACTTGATGTGACTGAAAACTGAAAACGCGTTGTGTTTGTGTTTGAAAAGAAACCATTGAACACTTTATGAAATAGCAGATTTCCAGATTTAGAAAACCCTTACTTCAAAGTTACCCAAAGTTTAAATCACCCTTTTTTTTTTTTTCAGGCTTTATCTTTATTCTACCTTGAACATTTTTTTTTATTTGGTTTGTTTATTTGTTTTCAGCTTTAGCAAACCTACAGTGAGAGGACAGGTCATTGTGCAGGTTGATATGTCAGCTTCATGCTTAAATAACCTAAAAAGCACAGTGATCTTAAGCAGTATTTTCCTGGTTACAAATACCACTGTTTATTCTCTTAATTCAGTAGGAAAACAGAGTTAGAGAACCCACAATGTATAAATTTACTGAGGCAGAGTAAAGAACTGTTGGACAGAGATTTGGTCCCTTAAGAAGGGGACAATAAATACATAAATAAAAAGCAAGTTTCAGATTCAAAAAGGATGGCAACTTTTGCCATCCTTTTCCTAGCACCAGCATGTTTTTTAAATAAGTTTGCTCAAGCATTTACTAAGTAGCTGGATATCACTTAATTAAACCATATTATTACCTGGTTTTTAGGTTATGCATACCAGTAAATTAAGAAGTCCAACCTCAAACTGGTACAAGTCAGCAATTCTTTCAAATGCTCTTTTGTGCTCTTGTGAGAGGCCAAGGTACTGGTGCAAGTTCATTGTTTCCTTTCACTGTACTCCTTGATCTGAGCTCTTTAATCTGAACTGAAAGAGGTAAGCAGCATCTCACAAGATGTGACCCTAAATGTTTTCCAAATCTCCATCTATCCAGGAGTTTGCTCGTGATATGAATGCTGATTTGAGTTAGACTTTTCCAGCACTAGGAAAGAGGGTCGAACCAAATTTGGCAATAATTTTAGTAAGCATTACAGTTTAATTAGCCTGTTTATTTTCACTTATAGCTCCACATGAGACCAAAGCACACAATTAAGAAAGATATATAAAAATCTTCTACCAAATGATTCATCATCACTCTCTAATGAGAATATTTTCAAAGGTAACTTTTCAAAAGTTAAGCACATTTACCAGAAAATAATGACCACTCCTCCAAATCTTTAAACTAATAATACTGAAAATATATCTAATATTATAAGCAGGAAAGAAGAAATGCATCTAGCTATTGTTGACAAGAAGCTATTTAATTTTCTTTGATAAAATAGCATGTTTATTATAATATCAACACCACAACAAAGCTGGTTTAGCAAAGAACAGTCAGAAAATACATTGCACAGAAAGGGGAAGGATTTGTACTCAGAAGAAAGGCTCACAGAATGAAGACAGAGATGAGAAATAATGAAGAGGATGCTGGAGAGGAAAATCGGATGGGAAGAAAACAACAGAAGAACAAAAAACATTGTTGAAAGGATTTATGTTCAAGGGTAATACGACACATTTTTCTGGATATATCTCAGCATAGTTTTCAAATTTGGGCTAATTTACATAGGCTGGAAATGCAGAATTAAAGGTCTCCTCAGCACATTTTCTTTCAATCTTCCTCCATAAGTACTTTGCCTCCCTAGGTGCTCTGAATAAAACTGAAACGAATTCTTTGATGTGCAGGAGAGAAAATGCCAAAAGGTCAAGAGGCAGCTTCATTGTAACTACTTCAAAGAACACTATGTTTCTGTGTTTTCTTTTACAACATAATATTAATTTAATACTACATTTCTCTTCCTGAAATGGGCCATTCAGCATAGTGACTGCAAAGTATCCACTGAGTAATGGGAAAATGTGCTACTCTGAATTCCTGTATATTTACTAAACAATGTGAAACCATGATTATTTACATTCAAGCTTCTGGACTACAAATTCTGTAAGGAACATGAAAAAAAGGTGCTGAGAGTGTTTGACAAAAATCCAGGATATATTTCAAATCCTCACACCCTATTCAGCAGATAAATTCAACTATGTTCCATTATAAGCCTGAAAATCTGATACACTGGCCTTCTCCGTAAAGCCAGAATAAATAAATCCTTTATTGTGGATATTTCCTGCCCTTCCTTTGCCCCCAAATAATTGCTTTCTTAAATGCTCTCTTCACCAAAAATAAATAGAGACACAGCTTAAGCTGAAATAGAAGCCGAACGTGGCCTGAATCTCTTTTTTTCTCCCCCTCAGCTCATCCAGAGATCCTGTGGTAGAGCCCATTAGCAGTGCATGAAAGCAGATAGCTCAAAGCCCACACAGTTATTCCTGGATTTAAATACAGATTGGAAATGAATGTCCTGTGGATAAATGTCTGTGAAAAACACAGAGGAGAATAAGTGTTTGGGAGATTAAGAGATTTACTGTAACCTCTGTGAAAGCTGAACATTTAAAGGGCAGGAATTCTTCATTTTTCAATCAGCAGATTTAAAGGGGCAGAGATTTATAAATTATCTCAGCAACTAATTAAAACCCTGTGTCTGTGTGCACATATGAGTGCATATACATACTTTTATAAATCAGCAGATATATATTACTGACAGATTATGGGACTATTCTGGTCAGCAACATTAATATAAGTATTAACTTTTTAATTTGTTTAAATGGCACTTTGGCTAGTTCATAATATCATTTCAGTTGGTAAAAACCTTTAAGATCCTTGAGTCCAACCATTCTCTGTAATTGATCAAGATCTCTGCCCGAATTGAAGGCAAATAATTTCTTATTTCTAGAACAATACATCCTCAGTAAAAAACAAACAAACAAACAAACAAACAAACAAAACCAACTACAACTTGGTTTTACAATTCTCCCCTCTTTATGCTTGCTGGATCATTTTTATTACCTATTACTCAATGGGAAGCCTAAATGTAGACATGCTGAGGAACTGCTATGACAAACCTGACAGATATTACTGCTATTTTCTTGCCCTATTCTTCCCTTTAAAGCAGAAAAATTGAAAGAACACAGAAGTTCAAGTGCCCAAATAACAAAGATTTGCTTCACAGCAAAGTTTAAATATAATAAGTCACATGCCTGAAAATCCTGCTCTCCAAATAAGATGAGGCCATGCACGGACAACAGCATATACTGAACGATTAATCCTGGTCATGCTTTGCTGTTTCTGAAATTATGGACATTCAGCAACTGTAATACACAAACAAACCCCTGAAGTGGAAATGTGACTGCTGAATATTGCTCACTCTCCTATTTTGCTTGAGTGCTATGCATCAGAAAGGGTATCCAGATCTAGGAGACTCTCAACATTCCCTATGACCAGAGTCACCAGCTTGCCTACCCTTCATCTGTCCCTGTCCTACATTGCTCCCTTTCAAACTGTAGCCAAGGGCAATATTCTCATAAATATCTTTGATACAGCAAATCCCCAAGGATTCTAGCAGTGAGATTCATGTAAAAAATAAACACAATCACATTCTTATGCATCTGATCTCACCTCCCAAAGGCATTTAAAAAATCACAGATCAAGGCCCCAAGCATTTACTCAGAAAAAAACCCTTCCAGAATTTTCCAGCAACAGCTTCAAACACCAGTGCACTGCCAGGTAAATTAAATACCCACCAGGGCTTTTTTCACTAATTGCAAAAAGCCAAGGATGTTGGAATCTACCATACCTGTGGGAATATTAGGTCTTGTATATTAAAAACTGCTGAACAATAAAAACTTGTTACTTTGATCTCCACAAAGAAGAAAAAGAATAAAAAAATGCGGTAAACTTTTGAGCAATTCTATAAACATCATGAAACTATAGCTGCCAACACTTTCAGTATTCATTCTAGGAGTTTGTAATGAAGCTGAAAGGGAGCTTCTGAGGGAATTACTTCTTTGCAATTTAATTTGATAGAAAGTTATGTCTGAATGCCAAGGTTTATCAACAAAGAAAAGCAAAGAGGAAAAATGGCTGCATATTATCAGGTGAATTTAGAAAAAAAAAAAAAAACCTCAAAGCAATAAACCTTAATTTTAATTTTTGATGCTGGAGTTATTTTGTGCTATTCATAGTATTATTCTAGGGTCTTTACATTCCTTCTGCCTTAAACAGTGATAAGGGTAACAGAATCCCATCCCAAGGACTGCCAACACAGCAAATATAATATTACCATATGGTATTAAAAAATTCCATACACATCAGGATCTAATTAAACTAGTGATAGAAGAACAACTTATGATACTGCAACACACGAAATATGCTATGGGTCTTTTTATGAGCTAAGAGATTTTTTCCTCTAGTAAATTATAAAGAGTAAGATATGTTTCTATAAGAAAAATTCCAAGGCTCACCCAAGGCTTTCTGTGCAAGGAGACCTGGATTCCCTAGAGGAAATATGTGATTCATTGCTCAATACTTAAGTGCTAAAAATATATATAAAATAAATTGGGATAAATCTTTCTTGTGCTGAGTCAGGTGTGAAGGTTGGTTTTGCATTGTGTTGTCTGGCTCCTATATATATGGGGTAAAAAATACAATGCAGAAGTGTCTTTTCTTAAAATATAGTTCCAGTCACTAAGAATTCTTTTTAACTTGTGTAGCATGGAAGCATTATTTTCATAGTCTGGATTTAAAAAAACAAAGCAGAAAATTAAGCTATCATTAAATCCAGAAAGTTCAGAAATGCCACAGTTGAACTTTGAAGTCTTTAACCTGCTCAAAATCAAGCAGTCCTCAGATAAGCGTTTCACTGAAGATTTCCTCAGATAAAGACAATGAATTCTTTTCCTGGGGCTCCTTGAAAAAGAAAGAAGAAGAAAGGAGAGAGTAGCTGATCTGGGGAGGGTATTGGGTTTGTGCATATGTTTTTTGCTTTGTCAGCTTGCAATGAAAGTACATTCCAACTTCTGCTGGGTAATTTGCACCAACCTGCCGGTGTCTGGCAGAAGGAGCCCACCATCTGAGTAGGAAAAGTATGCACCAGGCACTCAAATTAATGTGACATATGAATTCTATGGAAATTTATGCTAATTTCCTTAATGGCTTCAAGATGGTCAGAAAGCAAAATATATTCTATGTTTTGTCAGCTTTTCAATTACTTCAGCATGCAAGACAAACAGTTCCCTCCCCTGTTCGGTAGGCATACCCACAGTTGTTCATTTACTCATTGCAAAAATTTCCTCTGTTAGTTAATCCTATCCTATAAAAATGAATTTTCATTACTAATTTTCTCATCAAATCAGGAAAAAAGCACTGACCAACCCCATTTAAATCCTACTGTCCCCTCATTAGCCATTCTCCTCGTGTCGCCGCATTGATTCCATTTCATTCTACATAAATGTAAGTTTGTTCAGGGGCTCATGCCACTGTTCACAGGGTGTTGTGAAGGGCATTTCACTACCAAAGAGAGCAGTTCTCCACAGGAGCCAAGGCCTTCTAAAGTTTTCTGTGAGATTAAACAGTATGAGCTGAACCTCACACATTGTTACAGCAAAATGGTCTAGTAGGAAGCTGCTGTTGGCCAGATTAGTGCCCTCACTAAGGGTAATATGCTGTCCTTCCCAGAGGGCTTCTTTGGGTCACAGTGGGTGTTTTTCACCCTTGCACAATATCAAGAGAAAAGGAGACTTAGGCTCATTTTTACACAAAATAAACAAACTGAGCACATTTCAAAATCCTGCTGTGCTTTGTGTATGTATTTCTGTCTGCATTGATTTCCAGAACGTTGCGAAATGCTTTATTATCAAAGGAATACAAAGGATGAAGCAGATATCATTTGTTTTCATCCTCTCCTTGTATTTCTGAAGAAACTGTTCTATTAACTCACCAGCTCTGCCATTTTGTGTTTGCACATGCTGCTTCAGCCAGCACATTTGAACATAACATCTATAGCAGGTGAACTGTGGAGCATGGAGAGTTCTGTCAGAACACATTAACCAGAAACCCTCTGGATATCCACTAACAGTAAGTCAGGGTGACAAGTCTCTTTCTCGGTAACTTTGGGGATCAGAAAAGGTTGAATACTCAAGCTTTCTGTGATGACACTTCATAAAATATCCACAGTTAGTGAGCAAAAGAAGAAAGCAATATTATGAAGATCATTCTACAAAGAAATTAAGAAAGAGTGACTACAGTAAGGAATACAAGTTTTTACTACAGTATAACAGGGATACCCTAATAGCACTGCACAGTAACTATGCTACTCCATTTTCTATGAGAAAAAAAAAATCATGCATATAGATCTGATGTTTCATTAACCCTACAATAACTAACATAATTCTAGAGATCTGTCAGAAGTAATAATGCCTAATCTTGATAATTGATGATTTATATCAGCTGTATCATAATATGAATACTAATGTGCGAGGAGCTTTCTTGACTTTACTGAATAGAAGAATATAAACACTTAAGAAAGGAAAAACCTTACATCACTGTGAAAGAGCAAGTTTTCTGGACTATAAAATTTGCATGTGAATAAAAATAATAAAAACTGAGTTAGAAGAAATGTAACACATCTTTCTGGACAATTTGAAAAATTTTATTCCTGCTGAATTTATCTGAAATCATCATGAATATCATTTCCCATTTGACAAAATAAACACATACTATTTGGAAAATTCCTTTAAATAATAAATTACTGCAACACTTCAGAAAAAAATCAATAATAATAAAAAAAAGATCATGCAAAACAACCAAACAAAAAAAAACCACCAGTGACTACACTTTTCAAAGATTAAAAACTAACAGCTGACTACCATACAGGTCTCTGAGCTAATCAGCAGATGGTGCACAAATGCATTCCCTATAAAGCACAGCACTGGAATTTTCTGCCAAAGTAGCCAAGAGCTAAAAAATTCCCATGTAGACTAAGAATAAAGTGGGCTTTGTGGATGTACATGTGTGTGTATGAATAGATAATCACTGTATTCAGAAGCACACATATTCAAAATTAGTCAGAGCCTCTAGTACTCTCATTGATCTGCTCAATGGGTTTTATAGGATGGGCTGTATGCAATATCAAAGGAAAAAGAAAAAAAGCAGATTATTTCCCTTACAGCAAATTTTGCAGGTATATAACAAATTAAACTAACCTAGACTACAAAATTTAGCCTGTACCAAGAGGAAAAATAAATTTATAATATACATACAGCCCCACAAAGAAAAAATTAAGAGTCAACCTGTTGAAATAAACTCTTCTGGCTCACAAAGAAACTAAAGCATTGGTAAAACTAAAATGTTTCTTTCTTGAATAGTGCTGAAACTTCTATGCCAGCTATAAGCTAATTTAGTTGCTCTTTCTTTAGCTGTAACATTATTTGTTTCTACAATCTTTTAATTTGGAGTGCTCCTAAGAACAGAGAGGCTTGCCACTGTTTTTGAAAGAATTTTTTACACAGTAAAAAGTTTTTAAATGACAACACTGCAATTCTGAATAATATATATTTCTTAAAGCCTGACAGTTCCAGGATCTTTTCTTTGGCTTTCTCAAGCATATTTCATTTGGTTTTGACAAGGGTCGCTGGCATGAAAAGAGTCAGTGATAAAATAAAATACAATACAGTGAATTACTGTGGCAGTGCTTTTTTCTTTAAAATTTCAGGATTTTAAAACATTAGGAATACTCCTTTACTGATGTGCAAATACAAAACCATGTTTCCATTAACATATGAAAATTAGTTTTCAACTAAGAATAATTTAATTTCATTATGAGCTGTGATTGGTCAGAAAATAAAACACCACATAAAACCAATAAACAAATTCGATATCAATTACTGGATAGTTTTTCTAAGGAGCTTTTGATCACTCCATTGTTTACATGACAGAGTCTACTGTTGAAATCCTCAATGGTTTAGGTTAAAAGCTAATTTATTTTAAGAAAAAGAAAGTTTGAAAGGTTATTAATATTGGCCTGCTATGAAGATCACATCTGTCTTAAAACATCATTGAACAAGATGGTATCTGATATTCTTTCCCACATCCTGCAGCATTTATTCTTCCTTCTGACACCACTAATGACAGAAATAAAGGCCTAAAAACAAGATACATGTATGCTAGCAGCTTTGTTCCTAGATTTTCTCTTTTAGAGGACAAGAATTTTACTTTTATATCTCTAACTAGACACACTGCAACATGGATCAACAGCAGTTCTGAGTATATGCTACAGGCAATTTGATGTAAAAAATAAAGGTAGTAAAAAAGGCTTCAACAGCTCATTTTACGTCTCAGAGCCTTTCCCAGAATACAGAATTTACTGTATTTGTTTTGCTTCTGCCAAATACCATCAGCACCCTGACATTCTGAGTGGAATTTTCTTGGTTACTTTTTCTTTTTTAAACACACAGCTATGAAGAAAAATCTAAGCTTTTGGCTATATATATATCTTGGTCCTGGCTGATGTAAATCAAGCAAGTAGGCCTCTAAACCTTTAAAACTGAAGTTTTCCCAGTATTTTCTACAGAACCTTAAAAAAAATCAGGTGGGAAGGTGTCTCTGGAATTTACTTAACCTCTTACCCAAAGCAGAAATAATTTCAAGGTTAGATCTAGTTGAATTCTAAAAGTCTCCAGAGAATAATTTCCACATCCTCTTTGGTCAACTTATTCCTGTGCTTACCCACTTTTACACTGAAGTTCTGAATGCTTGTATCCATATATCTAACCAGAACTTTCCTTGCTGCAATTTCTGATGCTCCCCTCTTGCCCTTTCAAATACATCCATCTTCTCCCTAAAAACCCCTCAAGGAAGTTGAAGACTGCAGAAGTATCCTCCAGGAGCCCTTCTTACAGGAAATAAAACCAGCCTTGTCAAACTCTCTTTGTGAGTCACCTGCCCAGGTAACCTGACCAGCCTGGTGATGCTCTTCCACACCCACTGCCTTACCATGATGTCTCTCTTGCAGCACTGGGGGCCCAAAACTGGGCATGGTACTGTCCCAGTGTGTAGTTCATGAATCCTGTTCAACTTTCTGTCCACAAGGATATCCAACTCTTTTTTTTTTTTTTCCACAGAACTGCTATAGCAAACGTAGGGGAAAATAGAGCTGAATCAGAACTATGGTCATGTAATCATTGGTTTTCATCAGTTTGATGACCAAATTAAAAAAATAAAATAAATAAATAAATAAGATAGTTTTTTACTTTTTTTTTTAAACATGCCATATTAATAACTTTAAAATAAGGTGCAAATCAAAACAATATCCTACAAATAAACCTAGGACATAATTCCTGAATAGAGTGAGGAATTTGCCTCCTTCTGTTGAAATCAACAGGTTTTGGAGATAATTTCACTTGCACTGGTCTTAAATCTCTGATCTTGAGATATATTTCCCCTACTGAGAAATTTGTCAGAGGATAAGAAGTTAACTAAAGATTTCAGCAGCATGACTATCAGGATGACAGTGAATGTTGATTCAGAAAAAAAAAAAAGCCATGAAGAAGTAAAAGTCAGCAGTAGTGAAATTTGTCTCACACAGGATAATTGTGGGGTTTTTCTCTTCTATTCAGATGTAGCTCAAAAATTCTGCATGAATTCTGTGATATCCTAAAAAATTTTAAAAATTAATGCTACTTGAGACATAAAAAATTATTATTTTATATCTTCATTGAAGAGTACAGATCTATATTTGAAGTCAGAAAAAACAACTGAATATGGGAAAAGCTAGCTCTAAGGAAATTAATACCAGGAAATGTTGATAAACTTTGTGCGTTGTCATGACACGTAGAAGATCTGTTGCCTACCAGATGCCAGTGCAGGGGAAAAAAAACCCACCATATTTAAAGAAGACAAGTTACTGAGAAGGTCTGGATGGAAGCCATGGTCATCATAATCTATATTGGACGTAGTGATATAAGCAGAACTAAATGGAGAGCCTGCAAAACAGGTTTCAACAGTTTGTTATCTGTATGTACAAGATCAAATGCCAGCGTTCTCAGAAATGAGAATGGTGCCACACTCAGGGAGAAGCAAAGAATGGCAGACCAACACCTCACTCATATTCAGAAACAACACAGATGGACATACACTGCTCTCAGAGTAGCTGAGCTTTAAGCAGCTAATTTAGCATTAATTATCAATATTCCTGCTAGAGGTAAAACACAAAGACATCACTTGCCTATAACAGTATTATCTTTCAAGTGGAGAGAAAAACTGGTTCAGATAAATAGGTTGCATGGCAGGTCCTAGCCTCAAAAAAAACCACAAAAATAGGGAAAAAAAGTAATTAGAAAGAGGCTACATTGATGCAAAGTAGAAGTTCAAAAAGAAGGATGTCCCATTTTTTTCAAGTCTATTTTAAACACAAATTTGAGGACATAATGGGTACTTACTTTTCAATATGATAGAAAAAGTTGCACACCTAGGAGCAACATAAAGGCCTGAAAACATCAGGTGATAAATGTCTAAAAAGGACAAGCAAACTGTGACAGAACAATATTTGGAATATGCAGAGAAGTGAGTATGGAATATTAAATGTAGCAAGCAGGCAAACAGTGGATGAAGATTTTCACCCCTCTAGCCTGCACATAACAGCAGCGTTTGTGTGCTGTTGAGGACACCTCTAAGTACTCCATCCTCCATGTGTTCACACAGCTCTCAAAAATGCTCTCCAGGTGTGCTAAAAGGCAGCAAAGAAGGACCCACTTCTACACTTGTTTCAGCTGTTGAACTTCTCTTGGGCAAACTTCCATGTCCTTTGGACGAAGGCAATTTGCTAAGCATCTTGCTTTAAGATGGTAAAAAGGAGGGCACTCTATACAGCAGGGGCTGTTAAAAGAGAATCTGTGCAGCCTTACACTCAGGTAGAAAACTGAATTCTTTGTAACTTTTTGTATCTGCAGTTAGAGGCTCCTTTACACTTTGGGCAGATGCTCTTTGTGGTTGAGATTCTCCACACACCTTAGACATTTGATTGATAATAAGCTGCTACGGCACGTTTTATTCATTTGTCACTTAAGACAGTCAAAAAGAAAGGAATTTCCTAGCTGAGACCAGAACTATACTTCAACAAAAAACATAAGCACATCCTGAAGTGCACTTGATGAGCAATAAGGAACTTCAAAAGTACATTAAGTATATTTAGACATAAATTTCTACTTATCCCCCAACTCCATGAAAAATTATCCATGATTAAAAATCACAGTTATACAAGCTTCCATACTTTATTTTAAAATGTTGTTGTCCTATTCAATGGATGAATTGCCAGATACGCCACATGAAAAATTATTTAACTCCTGTGGATTTTCCCCTCAAATCCAAAAGAATGTTCTGGGAATTGCTAAAATATATTTTATCTCTGTGACTGCATGATGTTATTGAAGTTATTCCAGGTGCACTCAATAAACATTCCCCACAGCCTTCCTACAACTTGTTACAGTGTCAACTTTACCTGTGACTGATCTGTATTAAAATTTAGCAATGTCCACTTGCATTTATTTATAATAGCAGATAGCTAACTACAGCAAGTCCACATGGATATTTGCACACATGTTAAGAGTTTGTCCACATTTACCATCCATTCATCCTTTTCATATACTCACAAAGGCAAGTAGATCCTATGATACTTATTAGAGGAAATATCAACACCATGCATGAGACTAGTGTGAGCTGGCTCTTAAGATTCTTTCATTCACCTTGTGATAAAACTTTTTGGTGAACTATGAAGTCCTATATGATGATATTACATTTCTGAATAAAATAAAAAAGCTTCTGCAAATACAAGTGGTGGTTTAAAAGCATTGCTTGCAAAAGTGCTCTTGAAATCAGAAACTGTTAACAGTTCACTAACTGAAATAGGAATATGAGGAAAACAGACAATTGCTTTGAAATAAGGAGGAAGATTTACATTTGGAAGCAATGGAAGTGACAACACACTGCCCTTAGCCAGCCCTCCTTGTCCAGAAATCTCCAGCTTTGACATTTGGGAGATATTACATTACCCAGAAGGAACCTGCTGTGATGCTTTACAAGATACTGGCATGTATGACCCACAAACTAGAAGCTTAAAACCAGAGGAAAATTTGATTTACTGTTAACTGGCCAAGAAGCTCTGAATCATAATAGGACATTAAAAAAAAAAAAGTTTGCTAGATATGTGATGTGACTTCCAGGGACATCTCAAGCTGATCTGACAATTCTTACTTGCCAGAAAATTAATGGAAAATCACCTATTCTGAAGGAAAATATACTTTGCCTGAGGACAACTTCTTTTCTCCAATGTCCCATCCAATCCTATTCCTCTGAAAGGAGGGCTAACACAATGAAAAGAGAAGATGACACCACTTCCCTGAAAGCCCTAACTTAGTGGTTCACCACCTAAAAGTAAGAATGTGTCTACCCCAAAGATATCAGCTTTCATGATCACAAAACATGACAGCAGAGGAGTAAAATGCAGCGGCAGCATGGAGACAGAAAATAAACAGCAGCATAAAAGCGCAAGGAAAGAAACTCTGCAAGCAGTTTGGATAAATCACCTGGATTTCCTACCTGCAGATTAGTAAAAAGTAAGGATTTAGATGCAAAAAAGAACTTGTAAAAGATTAAACATTTTCTCTGACCAGTGTGAAAAAAATGTTTAGTGTAGATTTAAGGAAACTGCCATTTCAAACATTGTTGTTGGAAACTACATTCAACTACTGAGTGAGGTTGAAAAAAGAATAAAATGTGGGAAATATACATTCCTTTTTAGTGCATATTTCATAATACTCATTACCATAACAATAAAATCGTTATTCATTCTAAAGTAATGTTAAGTATTGAATTAAGGGATTTTCTTTTAGAAATTAGTAAGGGGGAAATTTCTGATACTTTTTGCTCTCTTTTTCCATGTACTCGGTGTCCTTGTTGGCTTTACAACAAAATTTTGCTTTAATGAAATTTTTAGTGAAAAAAGAGTTGTAGTTAAAGTTTAACAGAGAGTAAATAAAACATGCTAAATTGGATAGACTTTGGCCTGGGTTATGAATTTAGAGAGCTAGATCAATAAACCACCACCAAATGCTTCACAGCCTTCTATGTTTCAAAAGAATAATGGTTCAGAAATCAGTTTTTTCAGAAATCAGTTTGGAAAGCATAAAGATTTCTATTAATTTTGTGACTTTGCTCACCTCCTTCATTATTTTCCTGCTTGTTCTCTAATGTATTGTAAAAAGTATTGCAGAGGAAAGCATTTTAGCTTTTGTCCTAACCATGGCTCATTTACTCACGATGATTCAGCAATTTACACAAAAAAATGCACAGAAGAAATTCTGGTTTACATAAAATTTTAGAAACATCAGCTTTCTCACTGGTGCTGCTACATGTTTGCATCCACAGTTATTTTTCCATTCTGCCAGTGAGTTTTGTGAGCTTTGCTCCTGCTGGTTAGAATAAACAATTTCCCACAAGAGGTCACCTCTTCCCACAGTGTCCAGGCAGGTTTTATGAGAAGTGGTGCAATGTCAGCAGACCAGACAGGAACTGCATCTTGCTCTCCTTTTAATCCCAAAACATACTCAAAATCTCCACTGACTTTCTTGTCACCTTTCCACTGCACGCATGAGCGTAGAAAAGCAAAAAAAATCACCAGTAAGAAGAATATTTTCTACGGTGTAATGAGTAAAGTGTGAGAAGTCTTTTTAAGAGACATTAAAGGCAATTGTTTGGAGGAAGGTACACAAAAAACTGTGTTGCTCCCAAGCATGTTTCAGTAACAGAAGTGCTGATGTCTCACTATATCCTGTTAAGTCATCACAAATCACTGTACCAAATAATGACACAAGAAACATTGGGTTCACATCCTTTTTGTGGCTGCAGTGTGCTGTTCTGTAGTTGCTCTCCCCCAGGAAGGAACCACAGGGGTATGGTACAGTAAAGCTGCCAAACAGACACATAAGCAACTAACAAAACTTTTCAGAGTAGATCTGGTTATTCAAATACAGTCCAGACAGCAACGGAGCAGCAAAGAAACACTGCTTTTAACCCCACAATGCACATTATTTACTGATTATAGATTTGCAGATATTAACAGACTTTGTGCATAAGCAACTTACCTGATGAAATTAGGCAGAGATATTCAAGTAAAGTAAATGTTCTGCAATTCAAGTCCAACAAACAAAAGCTCCTTCACACAGCTGGAAGTTGATGACTGTAGCATGACAACTCTAATTACACAGTCAAATGCTAATACAGCTGAACCCTACCTCTGTTCAGCAGTCCATTGCAAATTATTTTGGAACAAGACATGGGCTTTTGTTTCACATGAATCAATCCTCCCTTTCTATGATCCCCTCGTGATACAGAACACACAAACCTATCCTGCTTCATGGGAATAATTTGGAGATGAAACAAAATGGGAAATCACAACTCCAATATGTTTCCCAACCTTTCCATGTATGTTAGTTCCAAGAGAGCATCCAGCAGTGCAAAGGCATATACACCAGAGTTTGTGAAACACTGTATTTAGAAATTAAGTTTCCTTGTGCATAGTACAGATACTTCATTCATATGTAGAGACATACTGAGTAACTATAATGACAAAACCGTAGAAGACAATGCATAAAGCAATGTAAATTTACATACTTTTAATTTACAGCAGAATCTAGTCTCCAAAATTATGATGTCACTAATGTGGACATCAACCACAACAGCTGTCTTTTGTGACAATTGGACTTGCACATAAGAAATGCCATTCTCTTAAATAAAGTATCCTTCTGACATACATTGAGAAAACAAAGTGCATGTGTAAGAGTTAGATCAATGACCTTCAAAAAGCATCATTTGCATGTGCATGATAAATTGCAATGCTCAAGTCGTAATTTGTTTAGTCATGGTCATATGTCACTTGGGCTTGCTAGGGTCTCATCAACAAAGCAATCATTTGTCAGAAAAATGTGGCCCATATTTCAGAAATACAAGTTATGACAAAACATATAATGGTAAAAGGACTCTCATGCTCTGATTTATACTCGTCTCAAAAAAGGCATCTCAGAGAGTTTCTCTATTCAAAGTGAAAGGAGGATGGTTACTGAAATATTCAGTTCTTATTCAGTTCTAACTTCTAGCAAGAAATATTTTATACTGGTCTTTCTAATTTACAACACTCAGTTGAAGAGAACTGAACATGGTGACATGAAAAATCCTTTCCTTATACTCTACCCTACATTATTTTCTCATTGGAGTGCTACATTTGACGATATTCAAAGATCTGCCAGATTTGAAAATCCTTAAGTTTCACATAAACTCACAAAATAATTGCACTTTGAAATAAAGAGCTAGATAGTCAATCAGCTATTTTCTGGCTACAAATTGATGCAGCTACATACAACATTGAATATTCCTAAGGAGGAAGTAAGAAATATGCTGCTATACTGCTAGTTTGAGCCTCTCCAGAATATCAATGTTGAACCATGATTGAAGCTCTTTGATACTAATTTCAGCATTGCTTAATTGCTAATTCTTTCATTATCATGGATTAAAGTGGAAAAATGAACTGCAGAAAAAAATCTTTCTATCATTAGCAAAATTGTTGTGCTAATAATAACAATAACAATTCCTCCTTAACCAAAGATAGTAATAAATTAGACTGTGTTTATTTGGTTTAATAGAGAATGCATTTGTGGATAACCACATTGCACCTTTAATCAATTAGGAAATCAATCCTTCTTTATGCATTTCCACAGCTCCTACTAATAGTAGTAGCATTTTTTTCTAAGCCTGAACTCCGAACATCGTCAAATGTTGCAGTCCCACTGGCCACTTAAAGACAAACTTAACTGTATTGCTGAATATTATGGGAGTGTTATTTGTTTTATTGTTGTGTTTTACAGAAATGTGCAACACCTCATACACAGAAAAGCACTCTCATCCAACATACTTAGGCAAAATATCAATGTTATTCCCCACTCTTAGTGTGGGAACAAAGCAGAGACTATTAAAATAATAATATGAAGTTCTATCTAAGGATTGTTGTTTTGCATATCCTTCTGCAGGTGGGGCAGGAAGCAACCCAAGGTATAAAATAGTAAGCAACATGTGTGATATTGAGAAAGAAAGTCTGAAAGTCCTAAGTACAACATATTAAGACAATTATTTTCTGACATGGTACACAGAAGCAGATACAAGAATGCAGTACAACCCTATACATGGTGCAGCAAAGTTGAGTACTACCTGTTGTTAAATTGAAAAAATTGCAACATGGTAATTTGTTTTTTCTTATCAGGGACCATCATTTGCTTCCATTATCTAATCTGCCTTAGTACAAAAAGCCACATGTGTTTTTCCTTGGGGATCACAATTCACTGTGATGATTGAAGAGTATGTCACCTACTATGAAATGCTTTCCTCAAAGCTGTCAATGAAATGATCAAAGTCAAAATAAGTTTTGTTCTATCTCTGTTTCAATTCAGCCATGATCTTGAAACAAGCTTGTATTAGCTGTGGGTTGAACCCAGAATAAGCAAGTTAAAGGAGTTTGGGAATGTAATTCTGTGTAATGTACTTGTTTAAATTTATTTCACAACCCCCTTACATTCATTAAAAGCAAGCACGCCCATAACAAGGATAACCTTTCTAGTAGACTGTGAAATATGAAGTATCACTGATTATGCTGAAAACCATCAAAATGTAAATGAAATGAGAAAGAATCTGAATCAACATCATTATGTAAACAAAATATAAACTGAAAACTCTTGTAATAACACAGATGGTATATGTTAAGCTATTTGCCAGATGCTAGGGATGACCTCCAGCACTCTGAAGTCACCAAAAGCCTTTGCTTTAACTTCAAAGTATTTGTTGTCTGAATAAAACAAAGTTTATATTCATATATATCAACATAGTGCACATTGCTGCAATTCTCAGATCAAAACATGGCAAAGATCTATATATTATAATGCTTACCATTATCACTTTTGAGATTTCCATTGCTGAGCTGTTTCAACCTCTTCTGGTGGGATTTGCCGTTGTAGTGGATTTGTGCCTGAGCAGCAGAGTTTAGCTGAATGTTACAGACATTACACAAAGTGAAATTGGTGTGTTTCTTTTCTCTCTCCTTCTTTTCTTCAGTGCCATCAGCTGCTAATTCTTTCTCACCTTCCCGGTCTGGGAGAGATGTGAAATCTGAATTGTATGACTGGTTATCAACTGGTAAGTCAGGACTCCAGGGCTTCTTCATATTTTCTGAGAAGAAAAAAACACATGAGAGAAAACTGATGAGAACACAAAATAATATAGAAAAGATAGCAACATCTGCAAACCACTAAAAGGCAGAAAATAAGTTTTTGCATTTTATGTTTTGACATTATATTTCCACTCATATATTTTGCTTTCTGCTCAACTTTTTCAGTTCTCCTATGTAACTTGACAAACTTCCCAGCCAAATGAAGCCAAAGCTGAGCTACCATTAGATATGGATGTGGCACCTCCTGTGATAACTGATCTAAGAAAGGGTAAAAACACTGCAGGAGGTGAGAAAAAAATGTGAGACAAAACAACCCTTCAGTCAATGCAAGAAAAGAGGGAGAAGGTATAATTAACAGAAGAACCTCCCTCCCCTTATAAATTAGTTCAATAAGTTTAAATGGACAGACCTCACCCTTGAGTTTATTAAATATTTAGCAGCCCCAGTCATCCTCTCCCCACTTCCTGTGATTGCTTTCAAGCCCACGTCTAATAACTTCACAACTTTCTCAGAACACTTCAAAGACAAATAAACATGTTATTAGTTTCTTTTTTTAACCACCCAGGATTATAATTGAAGGATAGTTAGCTTAGATTCAGCTAATACCAGACAGCAACAACTGCAGAAATGAGAAGATAATCCCATCTGCAGAACTTCAAGTGAAACCAGTCTAACTGTGAGCTTCCGTGATTAAAAGCGAGCAGAAGTGGCACAGGTAAAGACATGCTCTGAGCACTGCAAACCTAATTTACTATTCAAGGAATGCAAAATGTTATACCAACTTAGCATTTTGATGAGACCTTTATGTACCATATAAATCTTTAAAGTGCTTGTTCACCCAGAGTTAGTGAATAAATGAAGGTCTAGACAAAGAATCTAATCTATACTTTGAGTGACAAAATTACTGCAGCCTTAAATACGATGATGCTATTTGGTCTCTAATTGACAAATCAATCAACCTAGAGACAAAAAAAGATTATTGCAGCTACACAAGAAAATGGATCTTTAATGCCAGATCCAGAAGAGTTTCAGTGTCTAAAACAAGCCTCCAGATTTGGGTCTGATTACAACAAAATGCTGCAAATCATTCTTCAGATAGCTTCAAATGACTTAAATTTCATCAGCTCAAGTTTTTTGACAGATCTCACAAGGATTTAAAGACAATAATTGCCTTCAAATAAAATCACAAAGACAAATTTATCTAAAGAAGAAAATCTAAAATCTATCAATATTCAAATCAGTTTCAATCTCAGTTTTCAGATGTGCTTGATATCTAATTAGCATTGTGTTCTATGCTAACCAAACCCCATTTCATTTAAGAAAGTACAGACTCTAGTCTGAGAGGACCTTTGCACTTGCTGTAGATTTAAACCTCCCTCAACTAGATCTGTCAGTATTATTTCAGCTTCTGTGTAGTCAGCTCTTATCTAGGATCATAGGTGTTGAAGGCAAGAGATGAGAAAGCAGGCTAAACAATTCATTCCAAAGCAAAAGACACTGTGAGACTGTAGAAGCTTAGAAGAAAACCTGATGGTTTCCAATAGCTGACCTATAGCAAATTTCTCCTAATGGAGGGAGGAGGTTTCTCCTGAGGAAGAAGTATATATCTATCAACCTCTCAGCCCTTCTGGAGTTTGTTCACTCCTAAGATTCATCTGTCTAAAATATTTTTAAATTAGTAAATTCAGTCTTTAATGAAAGCAATATAAGGATTAAAACGTTATCAGAATAGAACAAGTTTTACCAATTTGGTCTAGATGCCAGTAACAGTTCAGTAATCCCATTTTATATATATGTTGTACATTTATATATATATATATATATATATATAAAAATCTATTGCATTGAAAGCATTCCCCACTAGAGAGCAGTGTGAATTTAAAATTACAAGAACAATATATCTCCAGACCTATAGTACTAGCCATATAGGCATAAGATTACTATTAAAAAAACCAGATTTTTCAACCAAGATGTACACCTTTGTAAGCAAATATAATCTAGTAAATTAAACATTGTATGCTATGTGTATGCATGTCTCATTCCCTTTGAAACATTTACACACATAAGCTGGCAGCCTAATAAAATGTATTAGCATGTCATTACATCCTTGTAATATTCCTGTCAAAACAGTCTAATCCATTAAAGTCTTATTTTTGACATATAGAATCTGTCTTGCATTACAATTTCATTCCAGAAAACAAAATTACAAAATGCACACTCAATAATGGCACAATAAAATAATAAGGGATATTCCACCTTGGAAATAAGTGATTTGTACATCTACCATGTGCTTTCCTTAGAAAAGCATGTAACATCATTAGAGCTGCAATACATTTTTGTGTATGTCCCTGTCACTCTCAAATTTGGAGGAAGAGGGTAATTTATAACTGGAGTTTAGGTAACAACTAAGAAAACAGAAGTTTCAGAAATATATATTACACTACAGTACATCACCATTTTCTCTACAGATACACAGTGATTTCTGAATATATAATGACACTGCTAAAGGAATAAAGTGACACGTTGCAAACCTTTACACCTGTAAAGCTGGTATTACATGGCAGTACTCAAAACACTCCATTTAAGAAAAAATTGAAAATGTGAATAATTTTTTTTTAAAAAAACAGAAACAGTTTCTGATTAAAACATTCTGAGTCATTCTTATTCAATATTTCTTAAGGAACAAGTAAATAAAGATAGGAAGTGATGAAGAAGAGGGAGATTTATGACTGCAATATGCTGATGTACTTTTAAAATACAATTTATCACTCCAAATAGTATTTTTAAATAAACAGGGGAAAGAAATCATTTTCTTAAAATCTTGTAAAGATCCACCAATGTTTAAACCAACACAGATGCAGTCTAACTCATGAAAGCAACAGGCCTTCAGCTCATGCATGCATCATTATATACTTCCATTTTCTGGAGTAAAAACATTTAGGCAGCAATTTTGTTTGGCAAGGAAAAGAATGCTTATTTCATGCTATTGGAAAATTACACAGAACATGGTTAAAAAAAGCTTAACTTTAAAAGCAATTTTTAATTTTTGTCAGTGTCTTATTGGCTTGATAATATGTGGATAAGCTTTTAATGAGAACCCTCTTTCACTGTCATCATATTATTATGATGTTATTATTAGAGTTCATGTCAACTGTACTGGTTACATATCTTTTAAAGTCATCAGTTTTGCAGAGAACTATTTTTTCCCCATAAAAGAAAGCCAACTTCTCAATTTTAGGGGCCCTAATGAAGCCTGCAGAGCACTAGAAATGAGTGAACTAGGCATACAAGATCCCAAAATTTCATGCCAATTTAAATAGCACTCTGGATAAATGCTTACATTTATTTACCCTGGGGCTCTGAACTCAATTTTGGCTCAATGATGCTTACCAGTAAAATGAACTTTGCACGACATTATAGCTTTGTGAAGTAGAAAACTGTCCCATATGGAAAACCAGCACAACTACAATTTGTGGTGTTTGCTGCCTTAGATCACATAGCTACTTCCTGGGAATTTCTCTTCTAAAATGTGCTTGAAAGTAGGAGATTAGAAATCGCATCCTTCCCTGAGACAATCCTTACCTTTTTAGCTGCAAGCCAACGGCCTACTTTCTAGTCAAGAAAATTGAAAGGAAATATTACTCATTTGTACTACAATTGTTCTCTTTCCAGACCACCTTATCAGCATAGAACTGTATCAATGACTGTGACTTGGGCTCTGTGTACATAATACTTAATGTTGGGTACATTCAAGAGGCCAACAGAGCACAGGAATCCCAGAGACCACTGTGTACCTAAGTCTGTTGTATTTAATGCAGACCTCCTGCCATTGATGAATGATCTAGGTCAGCCTGGAGAAGAGAAGGCTTCAGGGTGACCTTAGAAAAACCTTCCAGTACCTGAAGGGGCTTACAAGAAGGCTGAAGAGGAACTTTTCACAAGAGCCTGTAGTGATAGGGGGAATGGCCTCAGGGTGAAGGAGGATGTGTTTAGATTAGGTATTAGGGAGAAAAATACCTCATTTTAAGTGTGGTGAGGCACTGGAACAGGTTACCCAGAGAAGTGGACTCTCCATCCTTGAACAGGTTCAAGTTCAAGTTGGATGGAGCTTTGTAAAATTTGGCCTAGGAAGATTGCCTTCCTCTGGCAGGATACCTGGAACTAGGTGATTTTTAAGGTCCCTTCCAACTCAAACCATCCCATGATTCTACACATGTTAAGGCATATCTCCTTGTCTACTTCCCAACAGGTTGCTACAACAAACACATTCCTGTAATAGCTGAAGGATAGAAAAGATGGACAGGGCATTAAGGACAAAGTCCACTAATATTGTAATTTCTAATATTTCTTTTCAAAACTGTGAAAGACATTCAAGTAGCAATCATCAAAGATGCAGATGTTTGCATCACAGTTACTCATTCCCAGACTCTATTCCTAGACATTTTAAATTTCACCAAGAAGGTCTATGCAGAGTCCTCTCACTATGAAGCAGACTAAAGCATAAACTCTGGTATTTTGTGGTCAGAAAAATATATTCCTATTCATTTGCAGATGTCTATGCTGTAGATCTCAAATTAGATGGGATGAATTTTGCTCTGCCTGTGCTAATGTCTCTCCAAACATTAAAAAGACTGAACTTTTGCAGGTAATAATAATAGTACTCATTTTCTGAGATATCAACAGATAAAAACAAATATTGAGAGATACCATCTGCTTTCAAGAAACTGTTGTTAATGCAATGTTTAAAAAAGAAAAGAGCAAAGGAAAAAGAAAATAGAAAAGGAAAAAAAAAGAGAGAGATTGATCTCTTATCAATATCTTCATCTTGTCAGTTTTCACATATTTGGGGGATATTACTGGCATGCTACACCCTCTAGGAAAAACTGCAATCTTCTCATCTTTTCAAACTTCATAAATATGTTGTTCTATCATTCAGGTGATAGGACATCACCAGTTGACATAAGTCACTGTAGCACAGTGACTTTTCCATTAAGCTTTTAAGAATCTTCTTCACACTGTGAGTGAAACTACGTGCCAGGACCCTTCCCAAAACTGGTATCTCCATGCTAAAATTTTCCTATTTATGTTATGCTCCTTGAAGCCTCTTGCTGCATGGGGTATTTGTGATGCCTTTACTAAAAAGCCATGAGTGCTAACTTGCCTTTGCAACCTTTAATTGAGCTCACTGAATAAAATGGTAGCCCTCTAGAAAAGTATTCCTGGGAGAAGCCTAAAATCATCATACTGCTATCTATTTTAAACATGGACAGTGGGGGCAGGGTAGCCTGGGGGAAGGATCAGGCATACAAAAAAAATATATCCTTGGCTTCTTCCACCCCCCATTATCACTGGATGATCCCAACACTGCAGCTTTCCGGTTTTGGTCGTGGCTGCACCTGCTCCTGGTTTAGAGCCCAGAGCGATTGAGGTCATGAAGGGCCCATTCTGCTCATCGCGGCTGCGGCAGAACAAGCACACAACAACAAGGACTGAGCAGCAAAGCGGTGACAGGACACTCACGGTGAAAGCTCTGCATCTGTGGAACACAGATCCCACCCAAATGACCTCAGCAACCTTCAGGATATGCTGCAGGACTCATCAGTTTTCGATGGATGGATGGATGGATGGATGGATGGATGGATGGATGGATGGATGGATGGATGGATGGATGGATAGATGGATGGATGGATGAATGATCGCCATTTCAGTGGAAGAGCTGCTGTGGAATGGGAAGCTACTGGGTTCTGAAATGCTTTTTAGAAATCAATCAATTTTTCAGGGTCTCCTTCTTTCTGAGCCTTTTTGATTAAATTTATATACCAAATAGCACATAATACAATAAAATTTGATGTGAAAATCTGGAAAATATGTGCATTAAGTAATTTTACACTGTAGGAAGGCTTTTCTACTATGCGTTTTAGTAGCAAGAATAATCATTTGTTTCTAGAAATTGAGGAAGATTTTGTCAGGTCATACACCCAAGAGCTAAATTAATAGCCAGTGACAAAACTGTGGATAAAACTCAGTATCTCTTCTTGCCGTGTGCCTAATACAGCTCAGATCAAATCACATTTAAAGTCTATATTTACCATATTTTCTCTTTAAAAATTCCACACAAAATAGAGTAAAAGAGGCATCTTAGCAGGGGGGACAAGAAAAGTCAGGGAGGGAAACATCCTTTTTTCTTGTTTATTGTTTCTCTGCATCCTACCACCTCCAACCAGTCTGATCACTGCTGCTAGCTGCTACACCACTTCAATCATCCATGGGAATAATAAGAAGCTCATAATCATCATCATCTCAGGTGTTTTTGTGAAGTCTAAGAGGAAAATAATCTCTAAAGCAAAACTGCATCAAGCAAAAGAAATAAAGGCACGTTTTCCACATGTGCTGAGGGGGAATGAGGTAAAATGAGATTGACATTATTATTGGGGTTGGAGGGCTTTATGATTTTATGTCTCTGTCCCAGGACTCTTCCCAAGAAATGCTTCTCTGCAAACTGAACCCTATAAGAATAGATACTTATCCATTTGAAGCAGGCTCATTGTATATTTGTATACCTTAAGCAATAGCACAGAATATAAAAGCCTGGGCTTTTGTTTTGCTTTGCCGGGAGAGCACTCAAATCTTTCAGGAGAGGCTGCATTTCAATAGTGCAGCAAATGAACAAACCCCAGCCTAGCTCCCATCACAGCCACATGCACCAAGAGATCCTAAAGGAACTTACAGATGGACTAAGCAGAAAAAGTTCATCGTTTCTTGGTTCAGCAGTTCCCTCATGCCAGAAGCAGCTAACAGACATCTCATAGTCTGAAAATATACTGCAGTCAGTTTTTTAATTGAGTTCTATAAAAAGAGCTAAGCACTAATCAACACCATATGTTATTCAATTAGCTAGTAATACATATCTATTTCTCAAGCCTGTGCTAACATAATGGAGCACTTTGGGTGGTTTGGAACTATTTAAAGGCTAAGTAATTAATTTGCAAACATCAGCTTCTAAAATCTGAGTAGCACTACAGTGATGACTTACAAGCCATGAAAACTCCCTCATTTGCTTTCTATTCAATCTGTTTTCAGAAACAGTCCTCGTGAAAACAAAGATTTCTGCATAAAATAGGGCCAGAAAAAGACACAGGTTCAGTTATGGGTGTGTTACCCAGGTCCAGAGGGATGTTCTTCCCATGCAGGTGAAGGGAGCAGCTCCTGTTTCATCACTTCCCTCTCCACCAGCAGTATATCTTGGTACAGACCTTGTACCTGAGGCAGTAATTAGCATGACAAATGGTAGAGCTAGCAAAGCTGTGCAGGCTCTGCCTACCAAGAAAATTTGTTGCTGTCAAGCAACATGAAGTGCATTATTTTATTCCATATTCTTGATTTTCACATACGAAATTGTGCTCACAGCCTCAAAACTCAAAACTCCTGTCAATGGTAGTCAGAGTTGTCCGAGCTCAAACAAAAGGGACAGAAACACCCAACTGCAATTCTGGCTGCCTCTGCTGGACAAAGCCTCGGTTTTAGCAATATTTTTGAGAAGGTAGGCAATCAGAACAGGTTTTAAAGGGAAAGGAAAAATAGAATTGGGAATTATAATAATAGAATCTTTTAGGTTGATACAGACCTTTAAGATCTTCGAGTCCAGCTGTTAACCCAGCACTGCCAAGTCCACCACTAAACCGTGTTCCCAAGAGGCACATCCACATGCCTGTTAAATACTCCCCTAGGAATGGTAACTCTATCAGTTTCCTAGACAGTGTGTATAACTGCTTGATAACACTTTTGTTGAAAAAATTTTTCCAAATATCCAGTCTACACCTCTGCTAACACAACTTGAGGACATTGCCTATCACTTCTTACCAGGGAGAAGAGACTGACCCCCACCTGTCCATACCTTCCTGTCAGGTATCTGCAAAGAATGATAGGGTCCTGAGCCTCCTTTTCTCTGGACTAAAAAAATCCCAGCTCTCTCAGCTGCTCCTCATCAGATCTGTGCTCCAGACCCTTCACCAGCTTTATTGCCATTCTCTGGAGACATTCCAGCAACTCAATGTCCCTCTTGTAGGGAGGGGCCCAAAACTGAACTCAGGATTTGAGGCGTGGCCTCACCAGCGCCCAGTACAGGGGGACAAACACTGCCCTGGTCCTGCTGGCTACAATACTGCTGATACAAGAATATAAGAATATTACTTTTGATTTCATAAATAAAAATCACTTCTTTTTTTTTTTTTTTTTACAGACTCTCTGGACCAACTCCCATATGTGAAATCAGCCTACAACCTGTCATTCAGATATCCTATAAGGGCCATTTTCCACTTCAAATATCTTCAGTTTTCCCAGTACCTAAATATCCAATCAAAACTTTATCTCAGCAGAAAGCAAGAGCATGAACAGCTGTTTGGGCATAACGAGCAACTCATTTTTGCAGACGAGAAAGTTCCATTTTTAACACTCCAATACAATCACTACCACTGTATCCAAGTAGGCAATTTTTAAAATTAAGTTTCAGTTACTGTTTGTGACAAGTTTGCTGATAGGTTATATCTTTGGATACACAGGCACCTTTTTTTCCCCTTTTGTGATTAAGTATTTCAGAAATAAGTATTTTGGCAATATGCTGATGAAAATACATCTACAAAATGAAACAAGAAGAGAATTAAAAAGGCAAGCCACATGAATAAGCTCTGTGGGAATTCTGTTTAAAAAAATAAACAACCACCACTTTCCACAAAGAAACCCAAACACTGCAGAATAACGAATCATAATTTTTAGAAAGACAGTTCAACCCCTAAACTCTTTGTTATGCACAAAAAAGGCAGCCATTAGACATGAAATGAAATAAAATAAACTGACAATAAATGTAGTAACAATGAGGAAGAGGAAATTAAAGGCTACAAGCAAGAGATAACTGAAAATAAGATTTTTTTGTTTTCAGTTCAAAAGAAATTCCAGAAATATGTGGGGTTTTCCTTTTTTCTTTAAATCTAAGAAATTTTAGAAATTATTCTTTGTTGTATTTGAAAGATAATTTCCAAATATTTTCAGAGCTCTATGGTTTGAATTTTCAAAACTTCCAAGGTCCTAGTAAATAGCAATATTTACCACAAATAAAAATATCCAAAAGACAATCTCCTCCTCGATTTTGTTATAATTTTGTTTTAGGGAATTGCTCTGTGGATATTTTTAAACAAAAGACCTTGAAAACACAGGAACCATAGAAGACCAAAACAATTTTAGAGCAATTTTAGTGCTTCAATCACTGCTCCCTTTGGAAAATATTTCTAAATCAAACTTTTGCTTTTCTCTAAATGCTTTTCTAAAAACACTCCGTTAAAAAAAAAACCTTGAGGAAAAAGTCTTATGGTTGAATCTTATCATTTATAGTTTCACAGCAGGAATCTTTTTTTTTTTCAGATTATCTGCTCATTATAAAACATTCAGATAGCTCTGGCAACATTTACAAGTATAGGGATTTTTTTTTTTTATTATGTTATTGCTTCATTACACCCACTGGGCCATTTAGTGTTGAATTTAATGGAGACCAGATCATTTTCCAAGCAATGCAAACACATCAAGGTGAAAGTCTGTTGTGTTTGGAAATGTTAGCAGATGTTTCTGCAAATGCTTGTGAAAGTTATTGTTGTTTATCTTACTCTCAAACCTCTGGATTGCATTTTCTTTAAATAATACATTCACCCCTGCATTCATGGTAATATGAACACAATTTCTGCTAGTTTACAGCATGTGGTTTTTTGGGTAGCTGTTACAATTTTAGCTGAGAAGCATAAACATATTGTGTGGAACTTAAAAAGCATATTCTCTATCATGGCTTGACAGACAATGCCTTTGCTATTGTCTCCATGGCTGATGGAATGTTTCTGCTTGTCAACTATACATTTATCTGAATCTCTTCATCAGTACTAGGGATCTAAAAATAATGTCTAGCAAATCAGACTATCCTGGACACGCATTGGTAAAAAAATCTGAAAGACAAATCGTGGGACCTGGACCTATTTATGTTTCCTTGGGATGACACAGTGTCACAGAGCAGCAGCTAAAATCTTTTGTTACAGTCACACAAGGCCAATGTAGAGCTTCGCTTTTGCCACTGGGGACTTATTTTAACACAAGGACTATCTGTCTGTGTCACATTTCTAATAACCTTTTCATCACAGTACCCAGATGTAATCCATTTATAGAAACGCTTATGCATCAAAAATAAAAATGTGCAAAAGGAATCTAATTACTGAATACAGAAAGTGGGATGATTTATGTTTTATTTGGGATAAATTCAGGTGATTCACTATTAGTGAATGTAAATATATTTTCGAGGCGTGACTGCTGTAATCCCACAGGGTGAGTGAGTGTGCCAGTGCACGTTCAGGAAAATGCATCATAAAATATCAGGACCTAAGAGGACGTCCTGGGCAATGAGATATTTATGGCACTAGCTTTTCCCTTGCATTACTTTCCCACGAGTGTAATTCACTCCTCTGCTGAATTGTGTGGAAAATGAAGGCAAGGCATATTAGGGAGAATTTGCTTATATTTTTTTATAAGGCAAATAGCTTTTAAGCTAAGTGTAAGAGGAGGGTTTGAAATTATTTCTGTAATGTTTTTTGATGCAAGATCTCAGAAATACATTACCTATTTGGAATTTGGACATATACAGTTCCACAAAAAAAGTATGGAAATGCAGGAAACCATAGGCAAACTAGGGAACAGAAGCCCATATCTCCCATCCAAATCAGTAACTGCTTCTAATTTTGCTTCTAAAAGTCAGCCCCTGTTTGAAATTACTGATTGCACAGCATAGTCCAGGAGTATCTTCCAAAACTTAAAGCCTATCAGAGAGGCCCAGGAGTTCACTAAACATGTTAATCAATGACAGTGCCTTACTAATGTTAAGATACAAAAAAAGCTTCTAAAATAGGAAAGTTTTTCCCAGTTTTGCAGAAATCTGTGTATTTTTATACATCTTTTCCATGCAAAGTTGTGTTGGATCACCACTTTCAGGATTCCACCACCATGTTATTTTTTTCTTGGGCTTTATATGGCATGCACTGCTAATAACTACAAATCAACGGTTTTTTCTGAAACATCCTCCCATGTTTGGATGTATTTCTGAAAAAGAACCATGGAAAGCATGAGAATAACATCACACACAGAGAAGGTAAAATAGCTGATGACTTCCAGATTTCTCTGGGAGACCTTCACAGCAGCACTTCTCTGCAGCATGTGCTCACAGCACAGACCCTGAGCTGCTGCTTTTCAGCAGCCTGAGCACTTTGCTCGGCCACTGCGGCCTGCAAAAACGACTGCTGCTGAGTGAGGGAAATCTTTCTAGCTCTGCTGGCCATCTGCAACAACTCTCAACCTGATGGGTAGGCTGAAAATGCTGAAAAGCCCTGAGAAGTCAAGCATGGTCGAATTCAAGCCCTGGAAGACCTATGAAGTTTCTCTCTTCAGGCATGCTGATTCTGATGAAGCAGCTTATAAACTTTATTATACATAGAACAAGTTTATAAAAATCTCTGGGATTTGCTCAACTACTTATTTTTTAAGAATGACGACTCAACTTTTCATTAAAATGTTTGTTAGCAGTAAAAGTCATTTAAGACTATTGATAAAATATATATGTAATTTTCAAGATTAAGTCCTTATGAAAAATAATTTTATGGCTAAAGTTTAGAATACTTGACAAAATATTAAACTGCCTGATATTTCAAGGGTTTTTCCTCAGAATTACCTTCTCCAATTCACCTCATAATCTAAAATACTGCAGGTGACTGAACATGTACATAACTTTGATGGAAATGAACTTTTTAGAGACATTAGAGAAAAGGTAAATACAATGGTAGTAGTGATCTTTAGCTATATATAAAACAGAATTTTACAACATGGTGCTCCTTCCACTAAAAACCCAGATATCTAACTGGATCAGTTTTCCTCAAATGGCAAAATGTATATATATATATATGTTATATATATAGATATACTACACAGATGCAAGTCAGGTTGACAGCCATTGAACTCAGTGGCATAACACTGGCATAAAACCAGTCCAAGAAAAGCAGAATCAGATCCTCGTTTTCCTTTTAACTAAAGGAAATTCATAGTAATTTCAGCATCTCAGCAGTCACCATAATTTCTGCTGTCCTTGCTATGAATTATAGAAACTTTCACTTTTTAAATTTATGGTATCTTTTACAGCTTGGGTTAAAGAACACTTAAAGCACTTCCAGTGTTTTATATACCTGCACTCTAGAGGAATAGAAATGAGATTCCTTTATTAATTTAGACCTGGACTACCAGAGTATTCACACTAGCAGTCTCAGTGAATTTTAATGGGATTACCTGCATAAGTAAGAATTTCTAAGACAAAAATCAGAAAAGGGAAGCCTTACATGATTAAAAATTACAAAGATTACAATAGCTAAAACTTCATTGTTGAGTGCCCAACTCACAAAGCTACAATTCATTAAACTAATAGTCAATATATATGTGATCAATCAGAGAAGCTCTATAAGGTAATAACATCCAAACAATGTCAAATTACTACTTCAGTCGTAAACCTACATATTGTTTCCTCCCTGAGAAGTTTCTTTGACAGAAGAAAAACTATTGAATTATGGGCAACCAAGTTAAAAAAATAATCTCCCAATACACATTCATTTACTTTGGCTTCATTTTAATGGCAATCCATTTGAAATCCTTGTCACATTTTCTTTTTGTTTGTCACAGAGGCATATGAACAGAGAATACTGCATGTAAGCAAAGCCATCAAAACCACAGCCTAAAACCAAATAACTGAACAAGTGACCTTCCCCTAAGCCACTGCACACAAGAGACTACTCCATTCTGTCCCTTATTTCCCTAGTTTAGACAAAATCCTCATTATTTTACTTAGCACTATTTAAATCGAGCCAAATAATGCCATTTGTAATCAACTTTAACTGTCAGGAAGGAAATGGGAATGGCCTACCTTGCAGCATAGCAATGTTACCCATTTCAGCATGCCCTGCTCCCACAGCAAACACATCTGGAACCAACACATACTCACTGTCATCAACTGCTTTTCACAAAACACTCACTTATTGATCACTACACTTGTCACTCTTCATTGACTGAACTTCATTCCACATTATTGATTTTTTGCTGCTTTAGCAAATTCTAAACTTTCGTCACAAGGAGAATTCATACACAAACCAAAGCAGTGATCACCTATCCTGGATACTTCTTATATCAAGCACTTCTGCAGGGGTCTTCATTTATTGAAGAATTACTCAAACAAAGTGATAACGGTTTTTCAAATTTCCTTGCACGAACTTAAATGTTAACGAGAAAGATGAGCAACAGCCTCTGAGCCCTACAGCCCAAGCAGGACTAAGTCATTAAATTTCAAATCTTGTTCTGTACTAAAGTGTCAGGCTCATGATTGCCAGATGTAGGCGTGTGAATGTCGTGTGCTGGGCACATGACTGGCGTGCGAATAACATGTGCCAGGCATGTGCCTCATACATGTTTGCCACGTGATTGCCACGTGCAGGGCACCTGAATGCCATGTGATGGCCTCCTGGTGCATGCTTGATTACAGGCAAGTATCAGAGTGTCCTAGGGTGACGTTATGATGCTTGTATCCCCATTCATGTGTTCTGTTAATGTTGCATATTATGTTCTGTACCTTTAAGACCGGCTCTGAAGAGGGAAAGTTTTGTTTTGGTTTTCTTATCAGCCTGGCGGGACAGAGACTGCAGCTTTGCTTTTGCTGCTTTTGCTCTCTCGCTCTTGCTTGCTTCGCTTCTGCTTGCTTTTGCTCATTAGCTAGTTTAGCTAAACTGTCCAATTTCTTCCTGGACGGTTTCTCCTTTCCTTTTTCTGATCATTTCGAACCTGCTCCGGACTGGGACCTGGGAAACACCAAGATCCTGCATCTTCTGGCCTGCAGCAGCAGCCCCAGCGCCGGAGGGACTGAGAACAGAGCGACCACCCCCGAGAGAGACTTTCTGAATTTGTCATCTTTTTCAGAGCGGTGTCATCCGGTACTGTTCATTCTGTGTGCTGGGGGGTGCTGTGCCTGTTAAATAAACAGGTTCTTTCCACTCCTCTCCGAGGAATCCTTCCTCGGACAAAATCGTGGGCGTGGTTTAGGGCAAATTTGGAGGAGAATTTCCAAAGGATGCCCCCTCCAGGAAGCAAACCCACACGGCCCCTCCCCCCAACCAGTTTGGGAAGGATTCCTCGGAGAGGAGTGGAAAGAACCTGTTTATTTAACAGGCACAGCACCCCCCAGCACACAAAATGAACAATGACGGATGACACCGCTCTGAAAAAGATGACAAATTCAGAAAGTCTCTCTTGAGGGGTGGTCGCTCTGTTCTCAGTCCCTCCGGCGCTGGGGCTGCTGCTGAAGGCCAGAAGATGCAGGATCTTGGTGTTTCCCAGGTCCCAGTCCGGAGCAGGTTCGAAATGATCAGAAAAAGGAAAGGAGAAACCGTCCAGGAAGAAATTGGACAGTTTAGCTAAACTAGCTAATGAGCAAAAGCAAGCAGAAGCGAAGCAAGCAAGAGCGAGAGAGCAAAAGCAGAAAAAGCAAAGCTGCAGTCTCTGTCCCGCCAGGCTGATAAGAAAACCAAAACAAAACTTTCCCTCTTCAGAGCCGGTCTTAAAGGTACAGAACATAATATCCAACATTAACAGAACACATGAATGGGGATACAAGCATCATAACGTCACCCTAGGACACAGAGCCAGTACCACAATCACCTACTAATAGGTGTTATGGTAGGAAACAAAGCAGCTACCACTCTTCCTGCTGTCACCACTTGAATCACCAAGAGAGATACCAGAAGGTGAATGGGTCTCCTCTGAGGGAAAGCTGACAAGTGTCCCAGCAGAGAAATATTAAATGAAAGAAGGTAGCCAACACCCAAGATATGAGTAAGTTTCACAGTGGCACAATATTTTCTCAGAGCTATGAAGATAGCACAGGATTTTCTTCTCCTGAGAGAGCATTTTTTTAACAGTGGGATTAGCTGACGAATGATGCCCCAAGAGCCTTTTATTCTGCCTGCAGGAGCCTTCTGCTCACCACAGAGATAAAAACCAGCAACCTTGACAAAATGTACAATCAAACACGGTAAATTCTGGCAAAAAGCAACATAGCAAAGCCAAACTATTCCAACCCTGAGCTTTCCTCTCACGCTGACTTTGCAGATTTCATCCTTCAGATATGAACTTTTGGGCTCTATTAATTTGCACAAGTAATGAAAGAAGCAGACAACCTGAAGAAAGCCATTTGCTAACATTACCTACCTCCATAAACAGTCACATTTCTGAGCATGTATGCAAGAGCTTTCTGTTTTCACAATATAGAACAAGAACCTACTCTACCAGTAGTTCATCAGTGAAGAAAGAAAAACTTTTAAAAAGGGGGGAGATATAGAGATAATAGAGTGAGATAGATAAGTATATAAATATTTGTAATGAAACTAAAGGAAGTACACTTTGATGTTGTAGATGTTAGCTTGGTAAGGGCTCTGGTGTCTATTTTAATAACAGTAACTGAGTACATTGTTGGACATTGAGAACTTCAAACCACATTGCAGGATTATGCCAAGGAACAAATAGAAAGGACAGCATCATAAGACTGATCTTCAGGAAACTCATGAAGTCAAAACTCATATTTTCCTGACAGTCTTGTGGTCTGTCTCCTTGCAGATCCTCATTTTCATTGTGATTTCTTTTCTCTACGCAGCTCTCCATTGATATTGACCACAACATGCAATCCACATTTTTAACTAAAGTAATGCCCTTAGCTATGCAACACACTAAACATCATAAGTATCTCATATTTGTTTTCACACTCACTTTCACATTTGTTCCTCACTCTACTTTGACATAATTTCCACTAGGATTATTTGCTTGTCCCAACTCAGTGCTGCCAATCACTCACATAGATTTCCCACTCACTTTATTTAGTACTACAAAGACAGCTTTGTTCCTGGAGACCTTACTTCATGCTTCCTCTCAGTTCCTCTTTTGGAGGTGACTATTTACATTAAGCTGCAGAGCAATCCTGTCCCATCATGCTTCCAATTACTCCAACAGCCCCAGCTGCTTCCATACTGTGAGATACAATCCCCCTTCTTCAAGCACATTCATTACACAGAACTTTTCACCACAGAATCTCTTCATCACAAAGAAGGTTCCTTCTTTAAAGATGAACAGTCTTATTAAGACATATTCATAACCTTAAATTTTGTATCAGTACCAGAGGCACAAAAGAAGCAGCAGCAAAAGAATATTCAGCTAAAACTGCATTACTATGAAGCCCAAAGGTCTTTCATTGCCATTGCAAAAGGTATTATTTTCCTAAAATACACTGAAGAATACATGCATCACATAAAAATAGAAAATGGGTTGGAAAGACTGCCTACAGAGACACAAAAGAAACCAAATCTTTCTGAAATTACAAATTTTGTAGAAATATTTTTAATTGAATTAAATATTAGACTATAAGAGCAAGATGTAGAAAGCATCTACATTTTAGCATTGCAAATAGCAGTGAAGTTGGGAAAATTAGAAGCATGCACTATTATATTTGCTTTATTACCTGCAGGAGCTTGAAAAAAATACTTTATAGAGAAACACTCAGTGCTGACAGCAGCAACCTTGTTGAAAGCCTTTTACTGTGCCTGTAAATCTTGTACAATTCCTGTCTGCATCAGGACAAAAAAACTTCACTCAGTCATGCAGATGCCAAGTGAAACTTGAATTCATGCTTTTGGGTCTCCAAACTTTGCGCAGATTCTAACATTAACAGATAATTTCTCTGCTTTCTTTCCAACCCTCCTCTTCTCTGCTTCTTTTCCTTTTCTTCACAACTTTATTTTTCCAAGGTTATTGGAGTTTAAAAGAAAACTGAAAAATAAAACTTTTGTTGTTTGGATATCAGAGTGATGTTTATTAGCATTATATTATGTCTAGTCTGAAGAGAGGTTCAGCAGCATTTTTCATAGTCTCTTGTTCCCTTTTGTTTGCTATTTAAAGAGAAAATACATTAGAAAACTATTTGATTTTCTACCACTTGAGAATTCAGCAGGAAAAAATACCAAATAGCCCAGAGAAATGGCAGATAATTTCATAATCACTGTAATCTAATGCTTTCTATATAAGAAGAGCAAAAAATCATAGGAATGCCCCAATCACAAAAGGCAAGTGCTTAGATAAAGGCTAATGCTTGAATTTTGGATATAATATTTTAGAAATTGAAAGTGTGACATAAAAGGAAACTCCTGTGAAAAGGTGATCTGCTCCTCAATTTCAGTAGTCTTTCCCAAGAAACTGCTGAATAATTGCTATCACTAGTATTATTCTGTATAGTGTCTGTATGTGCTGAAGAGAAATTTTTTAGGTCATTAATAAAGCTTTGACATTTTGGTTGCATTTTTTTGTACTGTCTTTTCTATAGGGACAAGTTATTTAAAATTATGCCCAAACTGAGCCTAAAAAGACATGCAATTAGTATACTCTATTGATTGTTTTAGTCTAAGTTATATGAGTATTTCTGCAATTTCTAAAATCAGTAATCACTGTGTAATAATTGAAGTACTATTTCATCATAAAAACATCATTAGATAAGGGAAACATGCAAGTATTTTCAGTAGTCACATGGACTCTTTTTAAAAATCATGACACTGTTGGCCATTTTTTGGCATTTAAGTCCAGTCGTTATAAACATGAAATTATCAGAGTAAGACATTTATCTAAATGTATTCACACAATACAAAGCATCTTCTAAATCTGCTAAAGACACTTGAAATCCATGTATTGCCACTCTATTATGTGCTAAGCACAGTCATCTGCATCGCTGGAAGTATACTTTTGTTCTTTAAATAATTCAATTAATTAGCTAATATTTGTTTAATGCTTTGAATGTGTAATATTTTCCAAAGCAGCTGAATGCTATTACCAAAACAGTATAGGACAGATTTTTCAGGTTGCAGGTAGATGCATCTTTCTGCACATTTAGGAATTACCCAACAAATGAACACTTAGTTGCATTTGAGTAATAGATTGTGTTTGGGTACTTGGCAGGAAATGCTTTCTGTGAGAATTATGGTCCAAAATTTAAAAACTAGTTTATTTATTCCTTCTAGACTCTTTCCCTGGATTTTGTTTCACTGTTTAAATTCAGGAAAATACTGTTTCCTGTTTGGGATGGACTGAGTTTTCACAATGTTCCTTAACCCAGCTGAGGGACAACTGTATCGATGTCAGCAAGCACAGAGAACGTAGAAAATCTGAGTGGCCTGCACAGTAACAAAAGTTAAAATCAGTATTTGTTAGATCAGGCAGCCCTGTTAAAAGGACAACCCTAACATTTGAAAACTAAAAGCAGTGTGCAGAGAGACTAACCAAAACTCCTGCTGGAACAAATCAGTGTCCGGCTGCACGACAAGAACCGCGATCTGCATGGCCCATGCGTCAGTCCCTCCCCACCACGCACCACTGCAGCCCCAGGCAGGAGCTGGGTGAGGATGAATCATTCCCTGACCTCTCCATCATTTCCATGGTGCACTGAACTCCGCTCCCAGTGCTGTCAATGCCATCTACCAGAGACCAGCACACGCTCCCACACATGCACAGAGTATATCCTAGCAATAACAATGCCATCAGGAGCTTCCCCAGTTTGAATAAATTTATGCCTTCCATAGAAATAAAGTTACTTTTATAAATGAATGCTTATTGTTTGTACTCTAATAAAGAATTTGAATTAGGCTCATCTTAATTGTATTTGTACGCAGTATTTCCAGTGTGTGTTGTCTGAACGCCGCATAAATCAATACCACCACTGAACTTAGCATGATCTTGTACAAAAATAGCATCTCTGCTCACTTCTAGAGGGACTGTTTCAAATACTGTTGCTTGACAGAAGAGGATGACATGCAGGTTTCCTAGCACAGGCAAAAAGCCTTAATCTCCTGGGAAAGGCTGAGAAGAGAGGGACATGGATTTACAGCAGCAAGTGGATAGTATGACATGCCAGCTTCCTAACTCTTGGTTTTTTATAACAGAAATACAGCTCATAGGCAAGGACTGAGGAACAAAGGCACTTTTTCAACAGCTCACAATCTCCAAAAGTTTATTTAATTCTTCACCTAGAATTCAAATTTTACTGGCTATGTAAAAATCTCAAACCAGATCACAGGGGAAAAGCCCAGAACTGGTGAACATCAACCCTCTTCACAAAATGAAACTCAGGACTTCATGTTCCATCATGTATTTATCTTTAATTTCTACAGGTTCATATCCTCAGAGTTGTTATTTGATTTGCATATTCTTTCAATTAATAACATAAAAGAGAAGATAAGGAAAGCTTAATAAATTCAGTCCAGTTCACGAACCTTGTTAAACTTGTGCTTGCCTTAATTCATGTTGAAATGCAATTCGCTTGTTCTAATATTTCATTATCAAAGTCCTTAATGAACTTGCTCTGAAGCCAGCAATTTGATTTAAAACATATTAAATCCACACTACTGGCTGCCAAAAAGAAACAAAATAAATGTAAGTCATATTGTTCAGATGTTAAAGACATCCAACATACTTTAGTAAACATCAATTCTTCTATGTCAACAACAGCAATCAGAACACTCATTTTACACATCTTCGTGATCACAAAGAGTATTCTAGCAGGAAGTTTCAAGGACAGATATTTCATCCTCTGCCTTGGCATTGTAGATTTTATGGATCATGACAAGCAAGGGTCCCTTTTCTTCCCTTTTAGAAGGCATTTCCAGTAATTATTTACCAACCAATCAAAAAACTCAAGAACTGTTCCTCTCTCAAGTCATAAATTCAAATGAAATTATATTAAATCTATGACAAAAGTAAGCTATTACTAAACTCTGGGGATATTTAACTGTATATCACACTATAATCCTGCAGCTATAGATGGGATGAGTTCTCATGCAACTAAGAGTTTGTTTGGTTGTTTCATTCAAGCTCCTAACTATTTTACTGAAAATAATATGGTTACTTGAGACATAAGTCTGGGTTGCATTGTTCCTCTTTCTGGCAATTATACACAGTTCTTTCTCTTTTTGAGAGAACATGAAGTGATATTAAAGTGAGAATAGTGACCCACAGGGTACAATATTCCCCATGTTCCCATAAAACACATTCACATAAGGAGTATAAAATTTGTACTAGAATATTTCCTGAAGTGTGCTACACCCCACAACTTTTTGGGAAAACTGGTGATTGCATATAACATTTAATCAAAGATCCACTCTACTGTAAAACATCAATTTCTCTTCAATTTTCCACTTAGCAATTCAAAAACTCTTTTGAATGTCAATGCTGGCAATTTTCATGCTGGCTACAACTTGGTCAGAATTTAAAAAAAAAAAAAATCATTAGCATGTTAATAACTTAGTGCCTCTAAGGAATACTTAGTTGGTCCTACATCAGAAAAAAATCTTCTTTTTCAGCCCTATTCATAATTACAATATAATTATAATTTGCCACAATTTCCTAGGTTTACTTCATTTTAATTTGTGGGGGAGGATTTCTCAATGGGCAGCATGCAGTACTGTATAGTTCTGAGGAGAGCATCTCACTGAGAAATGTTCACAGCCATTAAGGTGTAGAAAAGAAAGCTGAGAACATACACATGCAAATAAGAAAGTGGAAATTTTCTAAAGAGAGCTCAGAGAAAAAAATTACATGGCCTAAATTGAGTTCCCTGTACTAAAATATAGATAGGTGTTGGTAACCTCTCTAGAGTTTATTAATATATTATAAACAAATCAGATTATTAATCAAATTTCATGCAGCATCTCAGTCTTTTTTATGACCTTAGCAACGTTTAAAACATGAAGAGAAAGAACACTTACATTCATATTTTTGCACAAAATTTTTCTTCATATATGCATTCTCACATGTGCCACGTGTCACAAGAAAAAGAAAGGCATGTTCATAATCAAGGTTTTGTTATTCCTTGAGTTTGCTATTTTTTGCTATTAAGAAATGTAACACCAAGATTACATCTAATTGAAAAAAGTGGATATTTAGGATTAATAATGGTGGTTTCAATGTCTAATGTCTTATTTGAAGGAACTACATCCAAATGCAGAATTATGCACAAAACTTGTAACAAGGCAGATTTTAATGTATCGCTTCTTTTTTTTTTTTTTTTTTTGATTCTTATGAAGGGTTTTTTAGTAATTTGAGGGTGTTCTGCACTCATACATATTTTCTGGAACAGAAACAAGGTGTTCCAAGGACACTTTCAGCATAGACAACATTTAACCTATCACCATGTTTAGGGAGAAGTATACTGCATCTGTACTAGCAGAAAATTCATAAATTCAGCTAATATTTGGAGTAAAAAATACTCAGAAGCTTGCTGAAGTTGCCCACATTCTTCATGACTTCACCCAATGGAATGTTCCTGTACTCATGCAATTTGTGCAGTTTACATAACAAAATGCACCATTCATGGAGTTTTGACTCACCTTAGAACCTCATCTTTACCTTGCCAGAAACTGAACTGCTTCTTCCAAACTTGCTCAGCAAGGAAAAATTTGAATACTAAGCACAAATATATACTCTTCTTTTTTTACACAAACTAAGAAAACCAGTCTTGAAAGAGAGAAGTAGCCAGGAAAAATGCAAAGCACTAGGGAACCAGACACTGAATTAATCTCCCCATTTAAACAAACATTATGCTCGTTTGCCTCAATAATTGACCTAATTCACGTGGGAAAAATTAACAACTGGAGAGAAAGGAACCTGAATTTCAGTTGTCCTTTTTACAGTGGGACATTCAAATGTGGGCTTTGAAAATACAAGAGCTTTCCCCAAAAGCACTTAGTGCAGACTCTGAAGCTTACGACAGGACTGGCATTTTTGAAACAGGTGCTTGTCTGAAGCAAGGAATCTTCTCCAGCTAAGACAGTCCAGGCACAGCAAAACTGTACAAGTGTGCACTGCAGGGGGATTTAGAGCAGCTTACACACTGGTACTAGTCTCTTTATATAAGATTAATTTCCCTTGCTCTGAGCCCTCAATACTTGTAAAGGATTGTGGATCTAAACCAAGCCACCCCTTGGCCCTGGAGGATCTTCAGCACACCCCTGCACCAACAACAAAAGCCAAGCTTGAAAGGAAATAAATAAATCTGTGGAGAGTTCTATAGTGAACCTAGAGTGATTTGCATTGCCATCACATAGGAGGCACAGATAAGTTTTAATCAGCCTCAGTCCATATAGAGAGAATATTTACTTGGTGAAAATATAATTAGTAATATTCATAACACTACAACAATCCCATGTATGTGGCTTAATCTAAGAACTCCTTAGCAAGAGCACAACAAAATGCTCCTTCACTTGCTGAAAAACTACAGAAGTAGTTGAGCTGATCTTTTCCACTAAACAAGCTTGCTCATATTCCATTACCTCTCCTTACCATCACAACTTCTTTGTCTAAATATTACAAGGGAACAAATGTCTGCAGTTTCATTTCAGTACTTCACTATAATGTCCATAAATAACAGTGGGGAAAAAATATATGAGTCAGGATGAATTTGGCCCTTATGCAACACTCTTAGGGTACAAACACAAGGTTATTTGCTGTCTGCTGACAATAAAGCCTTGGAATGGTTAAAAAAATCCAACCAAATGAAACAACAACAGAAACAAACAAAAAACCAGCCAACAAACGAAGAACCCCGAACAATCCAGCACTCTGAGTTGCCAGTTTTCTTTGAGAATTCAAAGAGGGCAGCTAAATTGTAAGAAAACTAGGAGAGGGCAAATGCAAAGCTTGCCTAAAAAAGCTAGGACTGGACAAACTATGGGAAATTATGGAGTTACAGGAAATCTAATTTAATTTCAATTTGTGGAAAAATACCAAATAATTTTGTACCTAAAATGTATCAAGAAGATGAATTAGACCCAACATGGAAGTGTCAAAAACAGTCATGCAAAAACACCCTAAGTCCTCTTTTGGCAATGTAAAGGGCTTTATGAAGAAAAGAAAACCATACAGTAATTCTGAAAGCCATTTGACACAATTTTCCATTATTTTTCCCATGCAAATTTTGTAAAAAAATACCCTAAGTGAAACTTCTATGGGAATAATGCTTAAGTTATGAGAAATCTGATCAGGATGTAACTGTCAATTATTTCTCCAAATGAGAAATATGCATTAACAGGCTGTATTGGGATGTGTCCTCTATCCAATATTTTTCATTAGTTTCATTAACAATTGGATGGTAGAATGCAGCATAAACTGACAGATTAATTAAGAATGAAGGGACAGAAAGCACATCAGAGGAAAAGATTAAATTCAAAATTAAATTGACACAGTGAAGAAAGGTCCTGTTAAGAAGATCCCATAAGACAGGAATATTAATCACCACCCATACAAACACAAGATGAGGAAAAACAAGTTAAGTTGAAGTTTTAGGGCAAAAACTATAAATGTTGGAATAGTTCACAAACTGAACATGTAATTAGCACACTAAATGATAGAATTATACTATTTCAGACAATACCAAAAATGAAAGGTTAAACCACAGTCAAGAAGAAAACTTTTTCTGTTGTCAGTTGCTAAGAAAGAGTATTTTGCCCTTCTCTGAGGACAGAGACTATATTTGTAGGAATTCCTCATAGTGTAAGCACTTTTTCTTCTATTTCTGTTCCATCTCAGGGTGACTTAAGTCTCCTTGCTTCAAACTTGCATCAGAGATCACTAGAACTGGACTGTATTATGGGTTATATCTTGAATACATCTAGTTTTATAAATGCTTACTACCCTACTATTAAGGCTATGTGTTCATGCTCGAGATTTCCAAAATAGGTTTACCTCCCTTTTCTCTTTGGCAGTCAGTCAGTCACTCAAAAAATATACAGAATCAATCAAAAAAATCCTTCATATTTCCTTGTTAAGTTTTTGTGAAAAATGAGCCTAGCCTTGCACTGAAAATAGAAAGAATTTGGAAAACAAAAACTTATTCACAGAATGCATGGAAGTTAAATTTCTCCCAGCAGTTATATTTAATTTAGGACAGTTACACTGAAATAGAGTCATGAAGCAAGATAAATTTGACAAGGAAGGTCAAATAAAAAAAAAATTAAAAAGAAAACCATAAATAACTCCAACAAAAACAAACCACCAAAAACCCTCTGCCCGCCTAAAATGTTTTTAATTACTACAAAAAGGTATTTCCTTTTGTATAATGTTTCTGGTTTTTTAAGGGCTTGCCTCAGCAAGGAAATCTCACCTTTCTTCTGCATTTAAATAGGACATGCTTTCACCACATCTGGGTACAAAAATGATACACAGGCATTCAACAGTGATACAGGTTTGGGAAAGTATAAAGTCTCAGCATGACAGCTCCAGCATCAGGATGGGGAGAAGAACAGAAGAAAAGAACAAGCAGCAAAAACAAAAACCAACCAAAACAAACAAACAAAAAAAAACCCACAAGACATGAGAGTGACAGGTAATGTGGCTCCTGCCCACCAGGCCTGAAGACTTCTCATTTCTCCAGTGTGTGTTACAGTACTCTGTGCAAGGAACACCATGTTTGAGCAACAAAAAAGGACACAATAGTAAGAACCCAGTATTATGTTTAAATTTAAACTGACAACTGAGGGACTGGGGTTTTTTTGTTTGTTTGTTTTGGGGTTTTTTTTAGTACTTGTAGATTTTCTGGGTCATATGTTGGTGACCATCTCTATACTTGCCCAAAAGTTGTAAACATAATTAACAGGAAAGATAAAACATTTGGAAAGTAAAGGAGGTTTGCTTTGAGTTACCCAAAACTAAACTTTCAATGGTATTTCTTTCCAACCCATAAAGTCCCTGAGATTTCAAAATATTGCTTCATATTCTGAATCCGAGGAGAGCTATGCAAGAAATAAATAAAATACATTTTCACAGAAACCAATTAGTAAGACCTGAAGCTACACTGGTCTGAAGTTCCACCAGAACAGTGAGTGCAGAGGAAATCTGACAGAGAAACACACTGCAGCATATGAATAAATCAGCTACTCCTCATCAAGGCACTGAATCCAATACAACTGAGAGTAAACTTAGATGGCATGTAAAGCCAGCTCTCAGAGGTATTTGATGATGAGTTTTTCTAGACAGCAACAGCTCCAATCATTGTGCAATGTACAAACATCCCTGGGAAAATGATCAAATGAGTGAGTGAAAATTTATTTGCAAAACCAAACAAACAACCCAAAATCCTAATTACTGAAAAAAACCGTTACAGTTGGCAGGTATACATTTCCTATCAACCTGTGCAAGGAAGCAGCACTACAGACATGCATAAAATTAAAATACAAGCCAGCGTGCATTTTGCTTTATCTAGATATTCATAATATACTTGCTCCAGTACGCAGTTATAATTACAATTTTTCTTGCTGACAGAATCCCTAAGACAGAGCTATATTCATACATTTCTGCAGGAGAAATTTCAATGCCTACAAAAAGGCTGAGACGTCATCATGCTTGAGCACACTAGCTGAAGTTTTAAGACTCTTCCAAAGAAGCTCCAGTGAATCCAAAACAGAAGCAAGAATAAAACCTCTCAGGCACTACAGAGTTCCTACTTAGCCTTTGAAGTTTCTTTTTCAAGGAATTTTTAACAACATCATGTGCTTTCTTTTTCCCCTTTCACTCCCCAACATTTGCCAGTATTTTTAAAGATGGGACCTTGAAACTATTCCTGGAGCTCTTGGCACTGCAGGCGGATACACATCCTTTTGCACGGAAGAAACAAACACCCATTTTATTATAGCTTTTGCTTTCTGTATGGATGAGTTCTAAGTTTGGAAGAGTGGGCTTCTGATGAAGAGGTAGTTCAAATATGAATTGCATTTGATCATTTCAAAAATAACTGTTAGGAAATCTTTCTCTTAGGCATTGATCCTAATTTTGCACTTCAACTCTTTCTAACTCACATGGAGAGTGATCCAATGGTCCTTAATGGGAAATGTACAAATCTGCCACTGATCTGGTAATTTAAAAGGGACCCATCACTTGGTTCATTCAGCATCATTCACATAAATACAACAAAATACACAGTGTTCTTGAAGTGACTTACAGGCTTAAAGCTCAACCTCTGACAGCTAGGCAGCTCCTTCATTTTTTTTCTTTTTTTCAGTTAGAACATTTTCAGTATTTTTATCCATGTTGTTACTATTCATTGAGCTATATTTAAAGGAACCTGAAGATGCTGTTATCTGTTAATACAGACTATTACATTACAATACAATACAACCATTATAGACACCATAAGAAAGTATCCAAAACTATCCCTCAAAATCTCCTCATATCAAAGATATAGTATCATAAGGTACCGAAATTTAACTGTAAGAAAAGTGGCCACAAAGGAACAAAAGAGATTGAGAGGAAGAGGCTTAGGGGAATTTCATTAATCTGTATTAATACCTGATGGGTGGGGTTGAGGGACCCTTATGAGCTCAGGTATCCTGTGAGCTGCAGAACAAATTTCAGGTATATAGCAATATGTTTGATATACAGAATTTAAAATTGATATAACTGAAACCCATATTGCATTTCCAAATTATTTTGATTCTGCTCCTATGCTGGTTTTATGAAGGATTTACCACAGAGAAAATACTCTCATTAAAGACAACTACAGAATAAAATATTTTGAAAACGGAGTAAAATGTACTTTGAATCCTGCTTTTAGTCACTGGTTCATTTTACTAAATCACATTACTGTGCAGAAGTCACAAGGAATACATGAAGCATTTCTATTAAAGCTGGATACAGTAATTACAGGTATCCCAGCCATTTACAAGAATCCATTTGCAATTACATTTTCACCAGCAAATTCAGTAGATTTAAGGCAGACAGATGTTCCACAATGAAAATGATAAACATCCATGAATAGGATTCCTGTCAAAACATTTCTCTGAGCAGCTAGATCAGTTTAAATTAAAATGCCTAAAAATATTCTCTTCAGATTAAATGAACAAAGTAAGAAGGATTCATTGAAAATATTTCATTTACTTATTTTACATTTGTACTTTATACTTGTCTTCTCAGAGAAAAGCTAATATTGAACAGTTTTTTGTTGACTAGAACATTGGTTTGCAGCTAAATAAAAGTACTACACGAAATCTATAATTTACTTTCTGCTATGAACTTTCAGTACATTTGTTCCTTTTTTATCAAAAATATATGATGCTTCACAGGTACTTAGGTTCTCAGCTTGCAAGCATTGTATTAGAATATGCTAAGTATTGCCATTTTCTCATTAGAAGAATGTTAATGACCACTGTCACTCTCCATTTCTATGCAAGCTGGAATTGTAGAATACCTGAGATTGAAAGGGACCCGTCACAATCACGAAGTCTAACTCCTTGATCCTCACAGGACTACCTAAAACAAAACCATATGACTACCATATGCTTGAGCTCTGACAGGTTTGAAGGCATGACCACTTCCCTGGGGACTCCATTCCATTGATCTCTGGGTGAAGGGCTTTTACCTAATGTGCAACGTGAACCTGCCTCAGCACTGCTTCATTCCATTTCCTCTTATCCTAAAAAAAAAGTTAGTAACCATACATCATTTATGTATCTTCAACTGAAAGAATGAGTAAAGAAAAAAAGGATAAATTACTTATAAATTCTATGAGGTCTAAAAGTCTAAGCATTATACATAAAGATACAAGAAAAAATATTCTCTTTTGAATTTGGATCAGTTGGAGCTTTCTGGGATTTTTAATTTAAAAAGGAAAAAAGTAAATCCCGTCAGCATGATGGGATGCAAATGTCCCAAGGTATTCAAGATATTTGCCCAATACCATGTTCATGATACACTGTTCTAATATTATGTTAGTGCAAAAAAAAATCCAACTAAATTCTAACAAGGTGCAATTAATATATTCACGAACCAGGCTTGGTCTTTGAAGGATTAATCTATGTAATTATTTCTGCACATTTCTTCAGAGCCTGGGCAGGTGTGGGGAGAAGTACAGCAAGATGGCCACAACATCAGATTGCAAGAACAGAACATGTTAGGCATTTACTCTTCCTCTGGTCAGCAACACAGGATTTCTATCTTAAACCATATAAATATCAGGAGATATTCTGTATGCAAACATTCTCAAAATACACACATATTGGCATGTCAGGAGAGCAATTTGAAAGATTATCTTGTGTTGAGAACAAGGTATTTTTGTGATAAACTACTATAGTTCAGAATGCAATCAATGAAAACATCTAAATATAAGTCTAGTAAATAAAAGTAAATCATATCAAACCTTCTAAGATCATCGGGGAAAAAATCATTAAAGTTTTATTTTAAATAGAGTCTCAAAAACCTGCTGCCTAGAGATTTGAATTGAGTGAATTCCCAGTAGATTGTTTTGCTGAAAAAAATCTGCACATTCAGAAGAATACCTGAAAGTAAGCTTATAATGGTAAAGAGAATGATGTATTGCAAAATAAAAGTAATTTCCTTTTCCATTTATTGGTAATGAAAAATATATAGCTGTATTTGAAAGTGCATCCTTGCTAAATCAATTACATCCCTCTTCACTTGCACGCCACTTGAGTGATACGAGCAATAAAGCACATCTCCAAGTACAATACTGACTTAGAGAACAAACTGAAGAGCCAACTGTATTATCCCACAACTGTAACCATTCCAGACCAACTGAATAGCACTTACTCTCTTTATCCTAAAAGGTGTCACGGGAGTGTGGGCAAGATAAAAAAGATCTGGTTTATTTTAGCATCTTCACTGTTATTTGTCTAACCAACACAACCACTTACTCAATTTTGTTGCATTTTCAAGGCAATTTTGAAATCCCCTTCATGCCTGACCAGAAAGCTGTATCCAATTCTCCTCTCCACGTGCCACTGCCAAGAGTGGTCATGTAGCAGCCACAAATTACCATTCTGAGGGAAAAGCAACACCACCAAAACGGAAGAGCAGGAACAGATAAATATTACTCTCACACACAACACAACCTCATGCTTCATTTGCCTTATTTTAAGAATAAAGCCACATAAATTGATGCAGTTTTCAATTTGACCCTTCCCCTCCTCTTCCTAATTCTATTTCAAATAATCATTAATTCAAAGATTCAGAATGACTGTGGCATCCTTCAGTGGTCAACAACCACAAAGCTGGCATGAAGCAGAACCAGCACAGCTGCTTCAAAGGCACCTCCCTGGATCAGTCTCCTTTAAAGTATGTCTCTCTGTGTCTCCATCACCATTTGCCAACAAAGAAGGCCAATTCTTGCAAAAAAATACTCACTCCCTTCATAAGCAGACACCATTTATTTAACTAAAACAACAACAAAAATTAAAAACAAAACCATAGGCACTCAACACTATTTCTTCACAGTGCTGCATTTGAACTCAGTGCAGGGATCATGCAGAGGACAAGAGGTGAAGAAGAGCAGTTCATATACATAAAATTTATGGTTTAACCTGTAGAAGTGTTTCTGTGCCCCAAGTTTCCTTCTGTGGTCTAAGACATGTAAAGTTCATTATAAACAAAAGAATTTTCTAAGGTAGCTAGTATTACCTTCATTTCAGAAAGGAGTGTACAAAAATCTTTTTTAAAGAAATTATTCTTTTTAACTTCACTGTATGGATATCTGCTTCCCCAGAACTCAGGTGAAAGTTTTAGTCAGTGGAAGATTCAGGTCTACAATATGAGCTGGAGGACAATTCAGCACATAAATATAGAGAACCTTCAAGAACACCATTAATTTGGTTTGTCAATTTTTACTAAGTAATGTACAGAAATCTATCAAAAATTAAAATGCACGATAAAAGGCTTTACACCCACTTAAGCCTCTCCCTCCCTATATCAGCTGCTACTAGGTAATAGCTCAGAAACACATAAAAAAGTTCATTTATACAAACAGGAACATTACTTCTGAAACTTTCAGCAGAGGTATTTTGGGCTTTCATTTCCCTCTATCAAAACTGGTCAATATCATTCTTGTATAAATACATTAAATAGAAAATACGAAAATTTAAAACCAAAATTTACTGACTATCCAATATTTGTCTGACACAAATGTAAAAATCTCAGTCACATTCCTGCTACTTACTTCCACAGGAATTTCAGGGTAAACAAATCTTCAGAGTCACAGTAAGTACAAATGACATAAGGTACAAAGAAAAGAAATTTTAAAAAATTCATGCAACCTTTAATACTATGAAAAAAAATTAATTTTACATTAGTCAAGAAGAAAAGTGGAAGAACTAAATTACTTTGTTTTCCACTCTTGTACGATAAGCAGAATCTCATTTATGTATCTCTGGAGTAATCAATGTCACCTGGAATTTACAGAACCTGTGATAAAAATTACCAAACAAGAATTTGAAGAAAGATAAAATCAAGAAATTGGGGAAAATATGGGCTTAGAAATGCTGCATTAATGTTGACCTATTTAAAGATAACTTGAATAATACAAATTCAAGGCTTCCCTGAAGAAAGATGCTATGAGTAGGTCAGCTAGGTAGCTGTGTTGCCTGATTCTATCCACTGTACATCAGAACTTGTGCATATCTGTGAAAATAAAAGCATACACTGCAACCCCAAACGAGCCAGAAAAACAGGAAATTCCAAAAGAAGGAAGTAGACAGCACTGGTTTTCCAGAAACTTCCTTCTCTCCACTGTGGGACAGGCTATATGCTCAAGTCCAACATCAACGTGCCAGATGGTTGGCTCAGGAAGCCCTGTGGGCCCTCTGTCCTCACACAGGGATTCATGGACAAGACCCCTTCCTATGCCAGATCTCCTCTGAGTGGTGTGACAGCCCCAGCAGCCTCCTTGGTTATTGTCTTTGCAAGCTGCAGATCGTGCCATTATAGCCTGAAGAAATCTTTTCTGACATGTGCCTTTCCAAAGACCAGCTCCTCATGATTAAAAGGAGGCAAAATCATGAATTATGCAAATTAGCCATACCAAATTATATGCCACTCTCAATAGATCTAACTGAACAAGAGCTGTCAGGTAAGAGTTTTGATGAAGTTAATGCAAATGGAAATGTGATTACTACAAGATCACTATTCTATATTCTAAGTTACAGCAACTGATCATAAAAAAATTCTGAAGATAAATTTCTGGAAATTAGAAGTCCTACTTTATGCTAAACCTGAAATCTAAAGACAATTTTCCTACACGATTTGCAAATGAGATTCTCCTTTTATTTGAATTAGTTATTTCATAATAATCTTACTGATTTTACAAAGGTACAATGAGGACAAAAAAATATATTTACCTCTGAACTGAGCACCTTCTTGCAAAGCTGGCAGAAAACCATATTCAGACTCATCTTTTGCTACAAGTCCAACTATAATATACTTGGAACATGGCACAAGAGCTCATTATTGCTGTGATTATAGGCTTAAAAATTATATTTACTTCTGATTTCAGTACCAAAAAACTCTCAAAATAATTTTTTGCTACATTTAGCTCTTCTATTCATAGTCAATAAGAGGAATATCCAGTTCAGTTCCATTACATTTTTGACATAGTTAAAATTTCATTACCTGAGAATGCCTATTTATTTTTAAATTAACTTGTGTCATACATAATGAATTTGACACACGTGGAAATCTACCTTATGAAAACAGGAGGTGAAAAGGCTATTTCACTTTTAGCTGCTTTGTGCTACTGCATTAGATGGACATGTTTGCAGAGCTACTCTGTGGGATTTGCTACAGCTTGCAAAAGGGGATTACCCAACTGCTCTTTCCAATTTATGTGAAAAACACTCAGTTGCACACCAATGTCCATCAGCATGATAAACACTTGTCTCTGGCACATAGGAGGCCAATTCCTGATTGAAAGTGACACAGAGAACTACTTTAATCAACTAATAATCACACAACATTACCTCCAGGAAAATCCCTCTAGCTTCAGTATTTAGATTAAGTGTCAAGGCTCAATCTGAACATTTTATGAAGAAGGCAGCTTCTCTTAAAACAAATCTCTGTTAAGTTGATAAGAGTTAATGTATCTGGCAGCTCCTCAGCAGATGGCAGGTTTAGGTGCAGAATGCTGATGACACTGGAGCTCTGTGCTACCAACAGAAATCATTAAGGTGAAAGAACTTTCAAATCAGTCTCTTCTGTAAATTATTAAAAGAAAATTACTCTGAGGATAAAATGTCGTAGCTCGACAATTAATTTACTTGGAGGATGCCTGGTGAAGCGCCTTTTGTTTGTTTTTGACATGTGTGAAATACATTATTCACCTACGCATTAGATTATTTTTCATCAATCTATGCACACAGATAGCTCCAAACACACACTGTGAAACAAGAAGCAAGGTTGGATATTAGGGAAAAAAGTTTTTTATTGGAAGAGTGACAAAGTACTAGAATTGTCTCCCCAGGGAGGTAGAGTCACCATCCCTGGATGTGTTTAAGAAAGACTGGATGTGGCACTCAGTGCCATGGTTTAGTTGAGGTGTTGGACTCAGTGATCTTGAAGGTATCTTCCAACCTAGTGGTTCTGTGATATGGTTTTTGCTAGATCTCAGCCAGGCTGAATACCACATCAATTAGCAAAACATATGATTACTTTAGTAAACTTTCACTTCAAGTACATAAATACAAGCTTACAGCATCTATAGATATTAAAAAACGAAAAGGAAAAAGGATAGCAAAATTTGCCTCGTTTAAAGAGAAAAAAATAATTAATTCTTTGCTTGCTGATCTGTAAAGAAGCCTGTGGAGATGCCACCTTGAAGGGGAAGAGAAGCCTAAATACTGCAGGGTGTGGGGTTAAACTATACAGTTGACACCAGGCTCGTGGGTATCCACTGTAATAATTCCTCTGTAATAATTCTTTCTGACTGCCTGACAATCCTGCCCTTTGCCACTGGCTAAAGTACTTGCTAATAATGGCACTAAAGAATTTTTTTTCTTGTTGGGCTGGACCTTAAAGTAGCATTCTTATTACAGAGCCACACTCTGACATTAGCCACTTAAAAGGATGCTTATTCATGAAATACAGCAAGCAAAGCTTCCAAGAGTGATAATAAACCACCTTTCTTAAACTTGATACATTTTTTTGCTTTATTTTTCACAAGTTAGTAAAAGCACATATTATGCTTACACATAAACAAAAGAAGCTGCTGTTCCTGCAGTCATTCGCTTTGTTCTAATTAAATTAAATTTCCAACAAGTTCACATTGTTCTGAGAATAAGTTTTGGGTATGCCAATACCTATCTGCCCCAATCTGTTGTTTTGTCTCAAGCAAGCTATAGACCTAAACTTTTGTTCCAAAAATTTTATCATGACTCTGGCTGAAAAGATTTCCAATAGAACTTTCCTCAGGAAAAGATTCATACCTCCTGCCAACAAAGATAATCTGGCGTAACTGTTCATTTAGATTCAATTAAATTAAATCTAGAGCATTTGCATGTTGTGTTAATTGATCTCACCTAAGAAAATAATGTCACTGTGCCAGCAGAAATCCCATTACTGGAACATGTTGCAACTGCCTAACACTGCAGAGCTGCAAAATACTTATAGCAGAGATACTTTATAATGTCAAGTCAAAACATGCTCTGGCAGTAAAAAAACCCAAAAATTCTGCTTGGCCTGCATTAAAGTCTGGTGACTGACCTTCCCTTGGCTAGAACTTCTGCACAATTTCAGTCCCTGACGCTGTCCTTATTTGAGCTAAAATCACGTTTGAGGAAAGAGATATTTCTGGATTCCCACTGTATTTATTTCACTGACATTAAACTACTGCTGAGGAAATTATACCATGATTACAAACTTAGTAAAATCCAAAGCAATATCTAGGCAGTGATTCAACCAGAGAAGCAATATTCTGTCTTTAACAAGCCACAAGGGCTTACTGAAGGTAACAGAAAACAGTACAGCTCACATGAGAAAAGGGACAAGTTATGAGCATTGTGGGAATCATTATTCCAAATTTACTCACTCTATGTGTGTAAATTTCAGTAATAATGTCATATTAATGTACTTATTCAAATTTAACACATTCACGTTCATTAAAGAAAAAAAAGTCATCACGATGATAAACCAGTCTATGAGTTACACCCTGAGTAAGTAAATGTCAAGCAGCAGGAGAAATTTAAGTTACACAATATCACAGATGTGCTCTATAAGCAATTTTTTATTTTGCTTTGTACCATGAAAAAAGCCTCTTGGGAAGGAACCAGTCGGTCCTTTTTATAGCAGAGATGATTTCTATATGCATAGCTCAAGGCACTCAGTAGGAACCTATAAATAACTGAAACACAAAACAGGACCCACTGTCAATTTTTATCTTAAAATATAACTAAATACTTTTATTTTTAAAAACTTGCAATGCTGTTTTGTAGATAAACTGCTTCAATAAATCATGCAGGAGCCAACTACTTGGGCAAAGTACAGAATACTTCCATGTCCTTTTATTATCACTGGAAGGTGACTGGGAGATTGTGTCTTTTGCACAATCTGCTGGGTTGCCTTCTTAACAAACAGTCCTTGCAGCACAGCTTGGCAAAGAGAATGGTTTCAACAATGCCATGAGTTCTGTTACTCACACCTGGACATTAGCAACATTGTCAAATTTATTTTTGGAGCATCCCCCTTAAAAAACCTCCTTGAGATCTTTAGGGTTTCCTTGCTAAATGCCTCTATGACTTTGCTGGAGGAAACAAAGTCTTTCTTTTTCCCAGTAACAATGTAAGTGCTATTGAAGAGATTTCTTTATATATAGTGACAGAGTATGCCAGAAAAAGGGGAAGAAAAATGGCACTATTAAACTCCTTCACCAAGTGTTGCTTAAAAGCAGGGATTATAAAAATGGAATATATGGGGCCACTTGTGTTCTTAAAAAATATATACTCTTTATAATGTATTTTCTTTGCACCATTACAACAGTTACAGTTTTTACTTTAAAATATATTTATACAGAAAATTAAACCACAAAACCTTAGAAAACTGCCATAAAGCTCAAAACAGATTTCTGCACATTTTCATATGAGTAGCAAGAATTTTATCACTGTTACAAGTGCAGAATTTGGGAAACCACTTTCCTGTCCCAGCATACTACTTTAAACTGAACTACAGTGAATAAAGCCTTTAGGTATCTTTAGATATATATATATATAGATAGATATAGATATAGATATAGATATAGATATACAGAAATATGTCAGGAAGTATTATTTAAAAATAATATATATTTTAAAATAACTTTCTTCTACCTGCTAATCTGCTGCCCAAGTCCACTGAGGATGTCTACAAGAACACAAGTCAATTGGAGGGATGGAAGAGTTTCAAAATGGAACAAGTTATAGCATGAATGCCTAGAATATCTTCAGACTCCAACAATTTGAGGAGTTTAAAGACTGGAACACTGAGGTTTCCTTTGGAGACTGTTTGCTTCATTTTTTGGGGGGGGGGAGGCAGGCTTTGTTTTTATTTTAAAATAGTGCTTCAAAGATTTCTTTTCTTTTAAATTTTCCAACCTTACTTACATCCATGTCAACTTTTATTTGGAGCTTCCTGCAGCAATTTCAGTTTATGCACTAAACACTTGTTCTTTTCTTGGATAAGACAGTGAACATTTCTTCCCTATTAATTTTCTCCATGCCACTTATGATTTTATAGAGTTCTAAAATAAGCTCCCTTTTTCAGGATAAAGAGCTCCAGCAAATTTAGACCCTCCTTGGACAGAAGCCATTGCTTACCCTTGATCATACTTGCTGCTCTTTATAGAGCCCACTCCAACTCTACTTCATGTTTTTTGAGAGATGGAAACTAGATTCAAATACTGAACACACAAGCACACCATGGAATCATTCAGTGTCACCATGATGCTCTGCTACCTACTTCTCCTTAAAAATTCCTAACCTTGTATTGGATTTTTTAGAAAACAGTGCTAGGCAGTCAGATCCTAAATGACAAGATACTTTGTAAGCTCTTGGGAATGACCCTTCTGGAGGAAAAGTCAACAGCTCGTCACTTTCTTATGGAGTAGCACAGCTCAAATACTCCCTTTTCCCATCCATGTGAAAAATCTTGATTTAATTTGATAAATTTAAATTGTGATCTTCAAGACATACATTATTTCTTTTCATTAACAGAGTTTCATGGAATAATGCAGTTAGTACCCCAATGAACAGGTTTTGTACAAAGACACAATGACAATACAAGAATATCCCAATGATATTTTCTTGGAAAGTGCAATGGTTAATGACTCCATGAGAAAAAAAAAAAATTCTGCAAAAATTCAAGGGAGCTGGGGGGCATTTGCAGACAGACACTCAAAAAATGCATGCAGGTAAAATATACTGGGACAATGCATCGCAACATAAAGTATTTCTGACTCACATCCCAGTGACACTAAATAAATATGCAATATCCTGGCAGCATGAATGTAAGAAGACTGAAAGTGTGCTGCTGCGTAGCTGTCAGTGAAGAATTTCCATGCACTACTTGTGTCAGTGATATATAAATAATATATTACTGAAATACTAAAAATATTGCACTGAAGCTTACTTCATCTGTGTATTCTCAACAGTTAAACTAGTATTATACAGTGGGATGTTTTCAGGAGAAGGATGAAGAATAGAAAAATGGAATAAGGATGAAAGCAGAGCAAGGTTTTAACTGGAAGAGCAATTCAAAACAATGGGTAGGCAACCAAGGGACCCCAAGATGGACCCAGGCCTCGCAGGAATTCAGAAGTGCTATGTTCCTATAATCAATACAGACTCAGCTCTATGATATGGACAGTCAAACCTATTTCCTAAAATAAATTTTATTATTAGACTTATCAAGATATACTCATCACTACTATCCTTCTCCAAATGTCCAGCATCATTCTCAATTCTAGTTTGCATTCATGGAAATAAAATATTTATACTTAATAAATAAACAAACACAAAGAGAAAATACTGTCTCATTTTTCATCTGATTTAATATATAACATTTTTCCTCAATGTAGCCCTGAAAAAGATAACAAAAATGTACTGAGCAGGGGAAAAGGGAAAGTAGGTTATATTTTAATACTAAAAGAGAGAAAAATATAGCCATATCATTCTGTTAGCTGCCCAAACAAAAGGCAGGTCTCAAGATGAAAAGACCTGAATAGCAACCATGTGATTAATTTCAAAAACATTTCTCTGCTATTTGATAGAATGCTAAAAATTATTAAAAGTCTAAAGACTGGAATTCTGAATTTTAGGTATAGACTTCTTAAGTATTTATTATATTTATAAATTTCAGAAGTACTTCAATAATGTCAGACGATATTTTAGATGAGAGGGAGAGGGAGAGAGAGAGAGAAAAAATTCTGGAATTGCTGTCAAAAGGTATCACTGCTTATGTACATAGGCCAAGGCTTTGAGGAGGGTCCATCTTAAAGAACTACTACTCTACAAGGAAAAGAAAATCAGAACAGCTGAAAAAATGAAAGCCAAAACTAAATAAAAGCTGTTTCTCTTCTGAAAACCTGGGAAGCCTCAAAAATCCTGTATGGACATTTGCAAGACTGGATTTACAAAACACAGGAAGGTACAGAATTTTACAATAAGATAGCAATAATAATAAAAATTTAGCAATTTTCAAGACAAGCAACCACAAGAGTACCTATATGGCTAAGCATATTTTACTGGGATATAAACTTGAATCTTATTCTCCTTACTCTCCAGAATGAGCCAAGAGTCAGAAGGTAGTGTAAACCAGAATTATAGTTCCCCCCATTTATCCCTCTTTATTGTGAGAGTATTTTTCTTCATAGATTAACTATTTAAAAAAATAAAGACACACCTATTGCTTCAAGTAAATGTCTGTCGGCTGAATTTCTAACTACAAATTGACATTTCAGAAAGCTTGCCATTTTTTCCCCCTTAATTCTGTTCCATAATATTGAACATGAATTAATGGACATTTCCTCAAACATGTTACCAAAAAAAAAAGAAAAAAAATAATTTGCTTTGCCTTATTTTATTAAAAATATGTAGCCTACAATTCTTATCTTCACACTAACTGCAGCTATGACATAGTCCTTAGTTTCTCCTAATTTTCTCAGAATCATCTCTTATTGTAGTCAGATACTTTTTTTCTCCATATGCATTTCCCTTGCTACTGTGATGCATAAGGATATTCCATCTAGCACTGAGGGGAAAAAGGAATCACTGTTTTTCTCCACGACTCTTACTTAACTTTCTCCAGTTTCTTTTCTTATTACACCCTGCAGTAATTTTTTTTTTTTCCTTTAGAGCTCTTTTTAATAAACTTGTATTTACTTACCTTCACTTCTTTCTACATAAGTTAATTTTTTGGGTTAAAGATCAAGGCACTTCAGGCTTTATTATCAACTGCAAAATTTTGCCAGGGAAATAAAATAGATATCTACCCTAAAATAGCCATTTAAATAGCCTACATAATCAGCTTGCCCAAAGCATAACTTAATTAGCAATGGCTTGTCACTTTCACCATGGTTGCTCACTAAATTTGGGATTTGCTGAGAACACAGAGTTCAAAAACATCAGGTTCGTCATCAGGCACATAAAATTCGCTTCTTTTTTTAACTTTTATAAAACTTACAACTAATAATCTGACATTTAAGTTATTTGTCTAAAAGCCCCAAATCAGAATAGAAGGCAAAATTTATGAAGTGCCATTCATGAACAACATTACAGGTTAGACATGATGCAGAGATCTAATTATGTGAATCTGTACATGCCTACAAAAATAATTCAGTTTTGCCAAAGTCTCTTAAAACAGCTAAATTGAAAATTTTAAGTACAGAAAAGAACATCATGGAGATGACAAGGGAAACAGTGATAGCAGGCCTAGGCACTCATATATAAGCACAGAAACAATTGCAAGTGCTGTCATAAAACTTAACTACAGAAAAGGAAAAAAAAACACAAGTAAAAAAGAAACCCAAACACACCCTGAACATTTGCAAATGCCAGGAAAAGCCTTTCCTACTCAAATGTCAGGAAAGTCAAAGCCCATTTAATAAAGTCAATCAAAATGAAATTTGGGGATAACTAAAGGCAGTTATTTAATGAAATTACCAAGAAATCTCAGGAAGAATCCCAAAGGCATCTTGATGAAATGTATTTAAAAATGACTGAAATCTCAGCTGCCCAGAGATGGTGTTGGAGCAGGAAACAGCTGAAGTATCAAAAGAGATTAAATCTTTACCACAATAACCTCACTTCAAACCACAGTTCAAGAGCACTCACAGCCTTCACTTTTCAGGGTGACCTTGAACAGACAATAACACATTATTTGGGCAAAACTCTTCCATTTCCAAGGAATAGCTGGAGAGGCAGTCTCCAGTTTACATCTGACTTCTAAAGTTATCCTCCTGCACCAACGTGCCCCAGGGGAGCACATCCAGCAATAGGCTGCAGGCAGGTACGAGAGGATGAGTGGGAGCTGGGTTGCCATGGAAGTGGGGGCAGCTCACTGCAAACCTCCAACAGCATCCCCAGCCTCTCCACAGGCTGGTATGGCTCTCCAGAGCCATGCACACACACTGCAGTGCCCAGGAAGAGAGAGGAGCCATCCAGTTATCCCCCATGGACGCAACTGGACACATCTGGTCTTGTATTTCCAAGTTCTTATCGTGACTGGAAGAGGGAACCACCCAGTCTGACCCTGGGTGTCACTCAGCTGAGAGAGCCCAGCTCAGCTGCATCATTGCCAAGACCATCCTGTGGGCTGCCCTGGACACCTCTGAATCCCTTTGGCACGATGATCAAGCTGCATGGCCAGAAAATCACACTCCACAGGGAAAAAGCACTGTGGCAGGCCTATGCATTTTTTGCTCCATTTAGAACTAAGTGAACAACAGTAAATCTGGCATGCAATCATGATTATATTTTCACATAAGCACCAGCAAGAAAAGAGAGCAGACAAATACCTGAGCTAACAGAATTTTTCAATGTAGTTACCTGGAAATATGTTGTAATTTTTTCTGCTGAATTTATCAGTGATACAAATTCATATAGATATCACTAATTACTCTGACACCATCTAAAACCAAGCTGGGAAACTAGAACCTTGAAGGATTCATCTTCATGTGGTTGAGAGATTTCCCATGCAGTTTAAGAATGCTGTTTGATTCCACTATTCTAAAACACCAATAACGAAATTTGGTACGGGTCAAAAAGTTTTTTTAAAAATTAGCCTAAGAAGTAATTTTATTCCCCTCATCTTTTAGTACCAGTCTTCAAGTAACAGCAGCAGAGAAATGCAGAATGGCAGAGGCATGCCAGAGGCATCAACACTCACATTCCTATTTCCACCTGTTTCTACTATTTGGCAGCATCTATAAAATAAGCAAGGTAATTTAAAACATTTGCAGTAACATCTCCTTTTTGCAGTACAAGTCAACTCCAGTGCTTCAACGTTTTCCTAGCAGTCAAGCCACAGAATAATAAATCTAGCTGCATACAGCTCAATGACCATAGCCCCATGCAGTGTGCCACACAGAGGCACTTGAGGAATTATATTCTTCAGCCAGAGAAGGCCAAGGGTCACCACTTTGTGCAATATAACCACAGCCCATGGTACAGCCTGTGATAAATGATGCCATGCTTCTGTACCCCATGGGCCAGGTGTTGGCCACTAAGTGATTCCATACACTTGGTCCCCTTCACAGCCTAGGTGCAGAGAGCTCACCAAAGCTATTGAAAGGAAATGTTTAAAAGAAGGCCATAAAAAAAAAAGTCTTTCTTTTTGTGATAGTTCCTTGACTTTTGGCAGAATATCATGGGTAAAATTCATAATTAGATTTGCCACTTAGATCTATTTTCAGAATTTGGTTTCTCAAGTTACCGGATGCCACTCGAGATCTCAGTAATTTTTTCCACTTCTTAGAGAATCTTAACACCTTTGGTGCAAGTCAACAGTAATGCTACAGCACTATTCCCTACATGTTGAAATCTAATGCACTTTGCTCTAATTATGAGGTCATTATTAGCATGCCCAAAGGCATGTAATTGATTAGAAACAACATGCTTCTCAATAAATAATGTACTTAGGAAGCATGCATTAGATGACAACCAGTAACATGCCATTTTAAAAAAAAAGGTTATATAGTCCATGAATTATAGCATCTCTCAGAAAAAAACACAGGTGTTAAATAGTTAGAACTAAGAAGGCAAAATATCTAAACTAGTAAATTCCAAGTATTTTGTGTAAGAAAACATTATTCTATGTATATTTTATCCACCATCAGGAGCAACCACTTTCAGATCTTCCTGGCTTTTGCTAAAAACAAAACCAAATTATTTCAGTCCTGTGATTGCACAACATCAGCAAATCAACACTTCCAAGTCAGTGATAACATGCAGACTCACCACAGAGGACCTAACCAGAGCAAATTTTTTCTTGTCCTTATTCTATGGGAAGATCAGGTTTTCTAGGATTTTCAGACCTCAAGTCCTCCCAGATTTTCTCTACATGCCTGCCCTGTCCCCATTAAATGGAGAACAGCTCCAAGTCTTCACTCTATGCTGAGGGTCAAAACCTGAATGCAACAATCTGAGGGCAATTTAGCTTCCTTATTCCCCAAATGTGACTCTCTTGAAAAGCACTTCAATCCCAGGCTTGCCAATTAAGAGAAATCTTCCATTGTCATAATGATACAGGTGTCTGAACTGCACTGTGCTTCCACTTTCCTCTGTGCTACAATAAAATGTCATCTCTTTCCTGAACCTCCAAGGAGTTTTCTGAGGTCAGTCTGGTTGCTACTGGGCCATGTTCAATATGAACACAGCTGAATTTATTAATATATATTTTTATAGCAAATGTTAATAATCTAATTACTGTGAATCACAATTCAGGGCTAGATTCAAGTTCTAAAATCTCCATTATATGCCCTTCCCTCAGAATGAGCCACTCCAAGTTAACACTGAAAGCCAAAACATTCAGACTGGCAACCTTTACAACCTCATTTGCACTCACTTGTCACTGTAAACAAAATATATCTGAATGCCACAGTGAAGTTCATTCGAAATTAGCAAATGCATATTACAAGCTCTTCTCCTAGATATAAAATTTCCTTTTTAATGAAACTCAGCTTTAAAAGTCTTAACACCTAATTCAGAGAAACATTCTTCCCCTTGTAAATTTTAAGCATCACCAAGAAAAATATTGCTTACCAAAGGAAGCGTTTGTAGTTGCTGCCATTCTTCTCGTCCGTTTTACATCAGATTGCCTAAGCAAGATAAAAGCATCCTCATCACTTCTCTCAATGGAAAATGCAGCAACCAAGTCTGCATATGAGATATGCAAGAACAAAAAAGGTCTCTTTATAAAAAAGCTCATATACATTAGAACTAAGAAGCCTGGAAAACTCAGCCCTTGCTTCAGATTCTAGAACTCAGCTGCAACAGGCAGTCATGCTGCAGGTGAGGAAGGAGGTGGTGGGACCTACAGCCTGAGTAGACACAGCACTGCCTACATAACACTTCCATAAACCTTGTGTTAATTCATCTCAGAAGAGCCACTATCAGTCTGATTCCAGCTTATATATAAGATAGTTGAGAAATTACCACTGGCAGCAGCTTCAGGCACAAACTCCTGCAGCTTTAGACAGGGGTGGGTAATAAACTCCCAGGTTTTCCAGCAGCTCTGTCAAGATGCACTTTACAAATCAATAATAGCCCCTATCTATTAGCTAATAATAGCTAATAATACCTACCTACTTATTAGTTTGAGAGGGCCTATCTGAGCACAGAGCATCCTGCTGCTTCTATCCTAACATGTAATCACTGAAACATGATGTGTCAAAAGGAGAGGGACAGATTTTTCCACATTCATCTTTCTTCACTGATGAACCATCTCAGCCTTTTGTCTTTAACTCTGTTCCTTCTTTTTAAAAAAAGCATAATTAACCCCCCCATTTACCTACAGTCAGCCGGTGTGCTGAGGAAGGGCTGCAAGGGACTGCAGCAGTTTCAGCAACTCTCAGCTGTGATTAGGCAGTGTCTATTCCCAGTACAAGGTCCCTGTGCAGCCTCTCCAATACCAACCAGAGACCACTATTCCTAGAAATTGAGTATTCCTAGATGCAAAAAAACTAGGACATGAGCTTATTTGGCATTCCCAAAATTGAGCTCTTCACTACCCTCAGAGGACTAAGATCTACCAGCTAACCCAAAGGACTGTGTTTTCCTCCTTTTGTAGTCCATCTGTTTAAACAAGGCCTGCTATGGGCTTTTTTTAATACTGTTTTTTCTCCTCTTCTTTCCTCCTTTTTTGCCTGAAAGCCCCATACAAATGAAAATTACTAATTGTAACACACCAGACCAAGGATTTCACAGAATTTCAGAATGGCTGAGGTTGGAAGGGATCTCTGGATGTCATCTAGTTGAAATTCCCTCTCAAGCAGGGCCACATACAATCAGTTGCCTAGGACCCTGTTGAGATAGCTTTTGAATATACCCAAAGATAGAGAATCCACAGTCTCCCTGGGCAACCTCTTCTGATGCTCCATCACCTTTGCAGTGAAGAAGTGCTTCCTGATATCCAGACACAGAGCCTTCTGTGTTTGTGCCCACTGCCTCTTGTCCTGTCACTGGGCACACCTGAAAAGAGCCTGGCTGCACCCTTACATCCTCTGGTATTTATATGAACACTGGCAAGATACACCTGAACTTTCTCTTCTCCAGGCTGACCAGTCCCAGTTCTCCTAGCCTGTCCTCATAGGAGAGATGCTTGTTAGCCAGGAAAATGTCCCACATTTGAGAAGGCTGCCCAAAACAAGTGACCTTGTATTATCATGTTAAATACATATTGTGTCTTCAATGTTTGGCTATCTGTGAAACTTGGATAACAGGAGAACTTCTGCAATTCTAGTGCAACCAGAGCTGCCTTGGAGCAATCAAACCAGAGATGTAAAAATAAAATAAGAAAGAGCAAAACGGGGTAAATTTGGAACAACATTTTGCAGTGAGGGAGGTTGTTGGGGATAAATGTTATTCTTTACTCATCAGTACAGTCATTTTCAGGATTTGCCAGATTGCATACTGCTCTCCAGCATGCTTCCATTGGACATTGAGGTGGGGGCAGCACTCTCAACAGCCCAGTAAGGGACAGAAGAGGAGGGAGGGT